>NC_142127.1:25457500-25600000 GCF_024610735.1 Ursus americanus | reverse complement strand
AATTCAGCCAAGCAAAATTATCAGCTAATTATATTTAGAATCAAAAGCCCAACAACTATTTGCAGATAAATTGTATGAATTGAAGTGAATAGATCTGAATATTAAGATTCATAGATTTAGCAGATGATTTGTTAATTGGAATAAAAAGGTCATTTGCTAGTCATTTTAACAATAGATCAATTGGAACCCTATTTATTATTTAACTGGTAGTGCATAAGAATTGAAATGGTGAATAATTGTATTATTGTCGGGAGATGAACATTTTCTTCAAAATAACAAAATATGAGAAACTTATGGCAATGAATTTTAGAAATTTCTCTAAAAACATTCTGGCCTATTCAATATATTTTAAAACATAGTTCTGATCTAAATGATCTATATAATGAGGTTTAGTATTTAATAAGTCCAAATTATACCAGAAGTGGTGGCTGGTTTTTATTTTTTCTTGGTGAATTAGAAATATAACCACAAATAAGATAATTTGCAAATAAAAGTTGAAATCCAAAATTTGTAAATTTTTCCTTCCTCAATCAAATAATGCCATTCCTATCTCACTGTATTTTAATTAGCAGAGGTTTTTGGAAGTGGCATAGTACGTGCTCATATGATGACTCAAAATGTAACTTGGCCTGCAGTTTTCTTTCGGGGAACAGAACACTCTAATTCAAATCCGTTATTAAAAAGCAGATAACGTGCACTTTCTGAAATGTCTGTGACTTCACTCTTTTGATTTTATGTAATTATAAGAGAATGTTCATATGTATTTACTTTTCGATTGGCACAGCATTTTAAAACTGAGTGTCTTCAGATAAAGTACGTATTTTCTCTTGGTTCATACAGAATATCACTGGTTTATGTGCTTAAAACTTTAGTGGATGTTTTATAATGCAGTCACAGTGCAGTTTATAGCTGTGCTGGAGATAAGAATTTCTATGCAATACCGTATGTATAGAGAGAAAAATATATATTAGATATTAGTTTGGGTTTTGAGGTTAATAATTGGTAACTAGATCCTGTGATTTCACTGTGTTACCTTGTATCTTCTATCAGTTCTCAAGCAAAACTTTGAACTCAGTATTTTTCCAAACTTTGTAGCTCAAAGTAAATACTTTTCATTTAAACTAATTTCAGTCAACATAATAAAATAGGGAAAACATCACCCACTTAAAAACAGCTTAAATTGCATGTGCTTTGTCACTATAAACAAACAAGGTAAACATTGACATAACTTCAAATTATTCTTGGGTTAAAAAAATCTGCAGTTCAAAATAAAATTCCGCCTTTGGTCAACATTTTGGATGCAATTCAAAGTTTCTCATAAAATAAACATATTTTAAAGAGTGCTTTGAATTTCACTGTGTAATTTCTAGCCAACAGAAATTACAGTGGTATCTTTAAGGTTTATTATATGTCAGATCAATAGCCATTATGCAGGGCTAACAACCTTCGAGATGCAATACCTTCCCTCTGCTTAACCCTTACTACTATGACATGAAAAAAAAAAGAAAACCACCTTCCCATAGGTGTCCCTTGGGGAAATCCTTTCACAAAGTGAAACTTTCTTGTTGATTTGTTTACTAATAAAAGTATTCTTTTCTGATAAAATGGGAAATGAGCTGAATTTTTGGCCAAGAAAGTGAAATGTTCATTAAGGTAATCTTCATGAGAATTTTTCAGTAAAAGGGAGAATAGTTTTACATTCTGCAAAATAACAAATTATTTTGAAGCATGAGTTTAAAATGAAAATGCCCCATCACAACAGACTGTAAATTTGTTTTCTGATGCTTTTAAAAGTGCCCCGATCATTTCTGTGACTAAATGTTAAAGTTAAGTATGTGCTATTGTATTTAAACATTTTTGAAAAATGAACATTCTGGGGCTTTGCAGCATTATTAAGAAAAGCTGTCCATACTTTACCATGTTGTTACATGTGTTTATCTGCTGATTATAAAATGTGTTAAACAGTATTTTAAAAACAACAAAAAAAATGCAGAGCTGCGCTTTGATTAATTCAGTGAACAAAACATATGCTGTTGGTTCTGTTCTATGAAATTCATATATGATCAATAAATCTTTTAAAAGAGCAACTTTGGCTTTAAGGCTTGTACTGCCGACCATGTTTCTCGTCCCAGTTAACTCAGGGCTCACACTGTTAACTTAGGCAAACAAAACCACTTTCTGGCTATGATAGTAATGTCTTTTTAATATACTTTTTTTATCCTCTTTCGAAAATTCCTTTAGGTTGGAAGCTGTGTATTGTGGTTGTTACCCACTCTGTCCCAAAGATTTGGTTTATCCCGAAATATTTCCAGGTAGCTGCTTTAATGTACTTTCATCTTTGTTGAGATTTAATACATGATTCATGCTAAATTAGAAAGTTTGAAAATAAACTTAGGCAGGAGCAATTGTTTATTTGGCAAGTCAACATGTTAGTGTTAAGGAAAATTTTATGTGTTTTAATACATTAGAGTAAGCTTATATTTACCATCTGTTCTTTTAAGATAACAAAAAAGCAAGTTTTCAAATAGCATTCTTCATTGTTAGCATACACATCCCATAACGATGGATTTTTATAAGCAGGTCAGTGTTGCTGCAATTGCTTACAGATTTTTTTTAATGATATACACAGAGAAAAATCAAGGACTGGAAGTCACACCAAATTATTTAAACAATTGACTAGTTAATAATATGCAACTGTTGTTACAGGGTACATACGGCTATAGTACCAGTTCTTTGAAAAAAATTCTCATCACTAAATATATCACATATGCATTGTGTTACATTAGAATAATGTATTTTAATCACCCAAAGGAGATGTCTAAACAGCACAACTACACAGTCTTATTTAGCATTAAACATCCTTGTGAGCTGAGGTAACCTTATAAAATCATGCTTAAATAATGTAAAACACGAGGCAGCACAGAGCAATATGCATTTTTAATTAGTAAAGTGACTAATATCGAGTGTGTGCTTTGAGGTTTTTGTTTCATTAAAAATGTATCTGTTTTTCCTGCAGCTGAATATCTGTATTCTACACCTGAACAGCTTTCAAAAAGGCTCCAGAATTTCTGCAAGAGACCAGATATTATAAGAAAACATCTTTATAAGGTAGATATTGAGGAGAGATTTACGGGGTATAAATGCCATATTGAAGTACAAAGAAAAATCTTTAAAAAAAAAACATTTAATTAACATACTAATGTTTAAAGGAAACATGCTAGGGAGGAATATTAGTTGTTACACTAACAAGGATTAATTAAACTGGATGCCAGTTGTATTAACCTAGGTCTTATGAAATACGTGCACTTAATGCAGGGTACATGCTTTTTTTTTAATTTATTGTTTTCTAAGATGACTGTCCTTTACATTTAGCCCCAAGAGGCTTATAAAAATGAACCTGGATTAATGTAACTCATTAGTTTAAAAGGAAGTAAAGGAAAGATTCCACAATTATACTAATGAGGATAAGCCTTTCTTCCCATCATAATGAAATCTTCAGGCCTCAAAAATTCAGGTGAATGACATTCGTGAAGTTTGGTGTTCATTTTTTAACTACTTTGAAGATGATTTTCAAGAACCAAATGCTTCCCTTGTCCAGTTTAGTAAAATGACCTAAAAATCCTCAGTTTGTTTAGAATGAGACTGCCAGTCTCCTCTCTGAATGGCAAAGGCAAAGGGAGAATAGTTTTAAACAGGATCATCATGAAGTCCCCTCATTCATGATCTTTTTTTCCTCGTTTGAATCAAGACTTTTACATTGTTGAAATCACAACACAAAGAGGCCCTGCTTAAAGTCTAAGTAATTGAACTGGGATAAATCTGCTTTACGACTTTGGAAGGTGGCTCCAGGCCATGAGTAATATACCTTTTTATATTCTTTGAATGTAGCATCTTCATTTTACATAAATTCAGTATAGTTTACAATCTAGCAGTTTTATAATCCAGTATATTTTAATTTTCCTATGTTAATGTATAACCTTCCTACATGAAATACAGTTTGCTCCCTTTTTTTCTCTCCTTTCCCTTTTCATGGCCTAAAATACATATTTACATAGTGATACATCAAAACAGGACTTTGTTTCTGCAGGAAACAGTTAAACTTCAAGAAAAAGGGAGAGAACCAAAAATGCAATTTAACACCCAATTTCAAGCTCATTATCTTTCATTGTCTATTAACTTGGCAATGGTTCAGAAGGTAGCTCATAATAGTTTAAAATGCTGACTGAACAGTTCCAGGCTCCAATATTACTCCTTGAGTCAATACGATTGTACCGTATACAGGGGAAGCTTCACAGACAAAACAGCTTTCCAGCGTTTCCATCCACATTTCCTAATGTTGGAAGTTCAGTAGTGGTCTCCTTTATATAAAATGTTACTCCAGTCGTTTTCCACGTGACAGGCTACCGCAATGTGCAAATTGTGGAAATCGAAGAAATAGAATCATAAGTATTTATGCAAATGGATTCCTTTTCTATATATGACACAGAGATCTTTTCAGTGAGCTCACCATCAAGTCACTAATTTTGTTCTTCCCTCCTGGTGAATTTTTGGTTTAGTTCTGTTTGTTTTTTCAGTTTCATTGAGATATCATTGTCATCGCGGTGTCAGTTTACAACCTCCCGCATAATGACTTGACATATATTGTGGAATGGTCACCCCTATCAGTTTAATTACCATCTGTCCTCTCATAGAGATACAAAAAAAAGAAGGAAAATGTTTTTTCCATGAAGTATTTATAATGATATTTCCACCATCAAAATGTATCAGTTTTTAAACATTGCTTCAGGTTAGGCCTCATTATCTCTGTTAGTCCTCATGGACAAATTTTTAACCATTTCAGAAGTTACTGCAACAAGTTGCCTTGAGTTACAAAAGAAAACAGACTTCTGGTTGAAATATTTTAATACAGCTACTCCATAATATGGCTGTGATTATTTCTTTTACAAACAACTTATGGAAAAACTCTGAAACAATGTCAGCTTAGTGGTAATGCCGTCACTTACATCAAATGGTTCCTCATACAGCTTAAAGATAACCTCTGCCTTAAATGTTATTTCCTGCTATTGCTTTTTACATATGGTTTTGGTCCGTACATCCTAAAGTGCTCCATCTCAAAAAGTTTTATAAATTCAAATTTTATGCATAAGCATTTATAAGAATTCATATGTATGATTCTTTTTTATGTATTTTCTACTGTGGATTTCTTTTTTATAAACCTGTTACACACATTTAGATGTGTCCCCATGTGCAAATCCTGATGATATTTTATCTAAAGATTAGTCATAAAATTAATAAATTAGTCCAAGAATTAGAAGTAATCAAGCTTTAGGATGCATTTGTCAGGAGAAACTGGTAAAAACTAAAGGAAGGACCACAGGTTTAGTTTGGTTATTGTAATAGGATTTAAAGCCGAAACAGAAAAAGAATGTCTCTAAAACTTTATAATTAAGATGTAACAAGCTATGATATTTTTCCACCTTATGTTTTATAAATACACATTTTCAGGTGACATTTGCCTTCAGTAAATACAAGAGAATTATTTCCCCCAAGGCAGTATTTTCCTTACTTTTCTTATGCAATGGAAGAGTCTTTTGTGTGTACTTAACGAGAATGTTGGGGTTTTTTTTAGACTTATTCCATTGGACAGTGCTGTTTTGCTTTTATAAAACATATGCTTCTAAGATCTAAAAGGATAGAATGTCACTGAATTCTTTAATTTGCTCCTTTTACATTTTTACACCTTACTCTCTTTTTTTGTCAAAAGTTTACATTTTAAAATCATCTCAACTGCTTTTCACATAGGGTTCACTTTAGGATAGGATTTTTCATATGGATTCACACTTAGAAATTTAATGACTAGAATAAGGCTACTAACACTTGGCTTTCTTCTCACATGAGACATTATACTTTCAATATGAGTGAGAGTTTGGGGGCTATAACTTGAAGCAGGATTTAAAACAGAATGCTAGTAACTGAAAAGCAGAAACAGAATTGGACACTTTTTTTTTCTTAAAGTGACTCTTTCTACTACAGAACACTGTTGCCCATGACTTCTCACCTGAAGTGGTTTCAGATTTGAAATGTTTAAATTCCTCACATGCATGCAAGTATGTTCTCCCTCCCTCTTTCCCTCTCTCTCTCTCTCTCAAATACACACATAGACACACACACACTTTTCTTAAGATCTTTCTTAAAGAAATCCAATGCATGCAGAAATTAAATGTTTCTTAATCTTTTAAAAAATCTAAAACCATTTTCTTGATTTAAAAAATCTAAACATTTCTTTAAAAAGTTTACATCTAAGTTTAGTCATTAACTGCAGCTTTGTCGTACTTTCAGGACACTTCCTTTTCCGAGTAGGTCAGACACATTGGCCACATATTTGTCACAGAGATTAAAAATAGGTTTCATTTCATCCACGACAGGGAGCTTTTTGTGACTCCCAAACCTAACTTGAACACAAGATTCTAGAAGTAACCATATAATAATTAGCTAAGGATTGACTTCTTACACTAACAATACTTTTCCCTTTTCAACCCAAATAAGTCTAATACCATGAAGTTGTATTTTTGCCTCATTTTTACTCTGTGAATTTACTTACTGAAAATTCCCAACAACTTTTTGAGATCAATGCCTCGTGTTTTCACAAACTTCTCATCATTATCTTTTAAAATGCTTCAGAGAAAAAATTATGGACATTACCTTGTTACCAGATTGAAAAGAGCCCAGGGCACAAATGGGGCACTTGTGTGAAGTAAATACCTCCCAGACGAACGGGATAGATCTTCATTCCCATCCTATTTCTCATTTCCTTTTATTTACAAATCGTGCGATATTTTGTGTGCAAAAGGAGATGCTTTCTCCCCTGTGCTTTTGAGAGTGACCTGTAGTTTCTTAAGATTTTTCGGCTGATAGCTGCTGCTTTTTATTCTGTTCTCTTCAAATTCTGCAACATTCTAGCAACCTCTATAACCTGCTCTTACTTGGAGGAGAGAAGAATTTTCAGATTTCTGCCTCAAAATGATTCCAAACAATGATCAAGCTTACAGTTCAGAGTCAGTGCCCAGAAAAGCCATTTGTGGTCGTCTTAATTATATTGGGCTCAATCTCCCCGAACCACAGCCAAGCCACTTTAAGTTTCCTTCAAGACACCGGTCACTCTATAGTCCCTTTTTAATTTGAGCTTATACTCTAGATGTCAATAAGGTGTTGCTCTCTTGTATTAACACTCCTCCAAAATCATTACTTTTTTCCTTAAAAATGAAAACTTAAAAACTGGTGACATTTTTAGAACTTCTAAAAATCTCTCAACTGCACTAGCACAATTTCAGGCAACTTCTCAATCTCTCCTCTCCCTCCTCCCTGGTCTTCTCCCTCTCTCTTTCTTCACTTCCTGCCTTGATTTTATTTGGCTTGGTTTTCCTTTGATTTGTCTAAGCAAAATAAGAGCAAAAAACCTTTAGCACCATAGACAGACTTCGGGTGATCAAGATCGGTTAGAGGTTTCAGCGTCTCGTCCTCCTCCGTTACTCATTTGCAGCCTGGCTCTAGGTGAATCTCTGTATGATTCATCTGTCAACTTGGAGGAATTTTTTTTCCCCTAAATTCTTAACAGCACCCCCCCCAAGGTACTGCTATAATGAAATAATAAATATAAACCTGTTTGTAAACTCGAAGGGCTTTATACATTTCACGTAGTAGTAATGGCATTTCTCTTGTGCCTTAACCACTTAAAAGTGAAACTCACATCAGCAAATGCATGGGTTAAGAGTGTTGTGTATCTTGTGTTTATAAAAGTTAAAAGTTGGATGATAAACTTTGAATAGCCGTCATCTGTAACATAAAGCAGGAAATCTGTGTGCAGTGGAATGCACCCATTGGCGAAAAATCGGGAGCTTTCCCCTACGGTTGAAAAGACAGTTCCACTTCAAACCAATCAGAAACTGGGATTTCCTGAGTTGATGAAACTCGAGAACCATTTACTTGGTGGCTTTTTGAAATCTAATTGACGTAAGTTATGCAAATCTGCAATATGAATTTTGAGCATACTTTCGTCTTTCGGTTGTTAATGCTTCTTCCTCGCTTTCTCTTCTCTCCCTCCCCCTCACAGGGTGAAACGACTCCTTTTTCTTGGGCAGCCCTACATGGTAAATTCAGGTCTCTGCTTACAACAGAACCTAGGGAAGATTTGTGACAGATGGGGCTAAGTCACAAACTTGCAGCCTAAGGCAGAATCTGTAGAACTTTCCAGAGTGTGCCCATATTTACCTGATCAGAGAGAAAAGAAAGTCTGCAGAGGAAGCTGAGCCTGGCTGCTTGTCATAGCTGACACAGAGCCATCTGCCACAAACCTGTGGCGGCTTCAGATCTCCCATCCCTGCCACCACCCCAACTCAAATTAAATACAGATTCCTAGAGACGTTATGATGGTTACACATGTCCTCAGCATCACATGGAGGAGACTGTTCAAAAAAAATATGTGGCCTGTTGTATAACCGCACTCATGTATCCCATATGTGGTGCCACATTGAATTTCCGGTTGAATCCATTTTTATCCTTTGTACTGGATGACATGGTGCCTGAATTCTTTCTTTTTGCCGACACGATGGCAGCCAAACTGCAGCTTCAAAAGCTCGCGCTTGGCTGTGTTTCTACCTAGGTTGCCAGGTTATCATCGGAGCTTTCTTGTGTCCTCAAAGGGCCACGGGGTCTGAACGGAGGATCAGAATGCTACCAGACTAATTGGGCAGCCATCTCAGAATTGTTTGTGGGCAAAGGGCTGCTTTAGCACTTTTATTTTAGCAAATTAATGACTCTGGCACAGGGGTTTTTAAGTGAAGGTATTAATAAGGGGTCTGGCAGGTATTCCCATGATTCACAGAGTTACATTTGCATTTAATTTATTTTAAAGTTGCGAGATAAACAGCTGTAATTTGGACAAACGTGGGAAACACACTAAGTGGGGCCATCTTGCCCGTAAAATGAACACTGAGATACTTGTTTTAATTTTGTTCCTGGGGTAAAAATAGGGAAATCAAAATACTTCTACTAAAACAGTAATTTTGATATAAATATTCCTCAAAAATATTTGCATCCAGCTACAAATATAATCTTTTCAAGATAAATCGCTTATGATTCCAATAGTCAAGCTGCTGTATTTGTTGACATAAAGATGTTTTGAACGGCTAGATTGTAAAATAAATTTTTAATAAAGTGCCTACTGCAGTTTTTAATTAGCATATCTCATTTATGTGTAAGAGTGTACATCTATCTGTATGTTTCTCACTGAACACTTTCCTTGTGTCAGAGACAACGAATACAATTGTTTCTTTTCCGGATGTACAAGGATCTGTTTTGCAAATGTTTGTAAGATATTATGACATTTCCAAGATTTTCTTTGCATTCTGGAAAGCAGGAGGTAAACATTTGTAGTCATTAAGGTAAAGTCTGTTGATAAACCATCTTCTGTTTACTGACAGGTAAACTGTAACTTTCCTAGCTTTTGAAAGGAATAACTTTTATACACTGCAGAGTGAGGAACAGCCAGGGAGCGGAGGGTACACAAGGGCTAAGCGTGGCCTTCTGGCTTCTAGAAGGATTGAGTGGTCTAGCAGGCACCCAAGACAGAGCAGGCGATGAGTCAGAAGTCCAGTAGGGCCCATTGGACAGGTAGCAAAGTCATCAGCAGGAACACGATCAAGCTCCAGGAGCCAGATCGAGCCCTCAGGATAGAGGCAGTCTTGCAGATCAAAGAAGGCCGGGAATTCAGAATCCATCAGGCCTGGGAATTGAAAAGCAGGAAGAGTAAGAAGCAGAAACAAGCAGCCCTATCTTTGCAGACAGTCCTCTCCCTAACCACTGTGAGATCCTTAACGCATGATGGGACATCACAGCGCTGGCTTCGAGTCCCATCAATTGTGGGGAAATCACTGAACAAATTACCTCCTCACCCATAAAACAAAGGGCGCAGGGATTATTTCAGAAGACCCTTCCGGTCTGAGACTGGGGAACTCGGAATTTATCAGGTGTGCTCCTTCTGAGTGTAAAAGTTAAGGTATAAATATGCCTAAGAGGTCCGTAGACACTTTGGGCAGGGTTTTCATCTAAGGAGGTGAACGAGACCAGTAAATTTGCTTCAGTCAGAAGGATGCCATGTCACAGTGATGTCTTCTCAAAATAATTAAGTATAATCTCACAGCCAAGAAACAGTGTTTCGTTTACTGTGTTTTACTGTCCTGAAAATAACGGGCTCCCATTTTATCGTAGACATAGTTGAAAGTTACCTGTGTATGGAGGGTTTTTTTTCCCTATACCCATAAATGCAAATCAGCTTTTGTCTTTAGCTGTACCCAGTGTTCCTTCTAGAGTAAAAATTTACATTATAGTTGTCACTTCGTGAAACTATGCTGTCAGACTTGGTATTAGTGCATATAAACAATAAAAAGTTTTGTAACTGTGTAATTCTTAACATTTGAAAACTTGAAGCGTGCGTGCATCTGTGGGTCTGCGTGTGTTGTGTGCTTCTCAAATCCATGATATGGTGGGATGGAGTGTTACTAAGTTAACCCATACTTCACTGAAGTCACAGGATAACTGCGAATACAAGTTGACTTTTTAATTCCTATTTCCCTTACTTTGAGTAAAGAGATCAAACACTCCCATTATTTCTTAATATAGTTGTTGAAAATTTCGATCTTTCTTTTTTGAAACATTCAGTTCTGTTCATTCTTTTCTTTTAAAATAAATCACTAAGCCAATTTCAAGTTTAAATATCTTTAAAAGTCTACTCAGGATCAAGACCTTGGTACGGTGTCCAGGATGCTTGCCATGAACTTACCTAATCCGTGTTTCTGGCTAGTTGTTTCTGTACTAAATAGCAGAGCACCTAGCTCTTAACCTATTCATTAATACCACGCTGATCAGGAATAGGTCAAAAGACCTCTCTCATAAGAGCTTGTGGTTTAATAAGCATCCTTCAGATATAGCGGGTTTACGCACCCTGCTCTGATTCTCCAATCTTCAGACATGCCACATAAAGATGGCAGCAGAATCAGTAAGTCGATGGAAACTCACAGCCATAGAGGGCTGCACAGATTCATTTCAACACCTTGAAATGCATCTGGAAGCAAAGATTTCATTTTATGTTGAAGGTGTTAATTATATTTGATATTTTTAAAAGTAAAATCTGTTTTTGAGAAAGCATCTGCTACCCAGAAATATTATGAGCCACAATAAAATTTTCAGTTAAGTCTCAAGATACTTTCTGTGGGTGATAGAATCAGTTTTCAAATGATAGTCCGTGCTGCTGTCTTTTAATGTTGACATAGTCCATGAGTTTTATTCTTCTATTGACTATTGACAAGTATCACCCTAAGTGCCTTTCTGTTTCAGTGGAAAATTGGGTGGCCTTTAATATTAGATTTTATATTTAACAATGAAGAGAGTATATTATAAACCACTGACATGTTTCATTTTAAAATTTGAACTGAGATTACGGGACACCTAATGCTTCTATAATACACCCTCCCTTCAGAGCTGTTCATTAAAATGTAACTGGGAAAGTTTAAAAACATTCAGACAATTCTGCATGCAGCTCAAAGCTATGTATATTGGCGATTAAAATATAAAACCACCACAACAACAAAAACCATGGGGATTTACACCAAATGTACAATAATTGTTAAGTCAGAGGAGTGATGGTACAAAGCACAGACATGTCACAGGGAAAGGCATATTCACTCGGTGGCTAGTGGCTTACTTCTGAAGTTGGGTCATAGTATCCAAAGGCTATTCGTACTCTTTGTGACTTTTTATGTGTCTTGAATGTTATTATTGGATATGACTTCTGATAGGAGCTATAAATCGGTTAGTTTTGCTACCATGCCTTCCTTAACATTTCTTAACTCTAAACTATTGATCCAATCAGAGAACCATTTCCCTTCAGACAGTGGAAGAAACTGCCCTAACTGCCAGTTTTGCACAAGAAGACTTTCCTCCCCTTACCAGGAGCCAAGGACTTAACCTTGATCCTGAAACAAATCATACTTTGAGAAAGTCTGACGTGATGGTTCATGGTCCCTTTTTCCTGGGGCTGCTGACCACCATTTCTTACTAATTCCTGTAACGTTACAAACCCAACATGGAAAACCGTAGTTCTGTAAACTCCCTTTTGAAAGATAGTGAGAGGACGATAAAGGAAGTTGCTACATGAGCCAGTCTTCATATCTTGGAAAACTCAGAGCTGTGTGGTAGAGCACAGAGTTACCTGAGCTCCTGACCACACTAGCCATCTCCCATACTGGTTCCTTTCCTGTTCCTTTTCCTCTTCAAGACAGGGTCAGCTGTGGCCTCTGTCCTTCATTGCAATCCATGAGAAGGAGCTCTCCCTCCCCTATCTTTAGAATTCCCTAGCTGCATAGGAGGTACATATGACTTCGGGGACAAGGATCCTCAGTCACTCTACAGCCTGTTTTCCTACAGTGGAATTTGGGGTCAGTGTCTTCCCATTATCATTACCTAAGTGATTCTGACTTTCTCTGTTGCAGCTCTATGGTTATGAGTTTCAACCTTAAGACAAATTCATAATTATTCTCATAAATTGATATAAGGAACTGATGATTCGTGGGAGATGATTTAAGATGCTTATGTTACTCTCCTATCAGTTATGCATTTAAATAGCAGACCTAAGGTGGTGTGCTGGAAGTGATTTCTGGAAATACTTGTGTGATACTTTTCTCAAGGAATGTGAAGTCCTTTATATTTGAAAATTTAGTATTTCCATCATCATTTCACAAATAAGAAAATCAAGGGATCATATAAGGGCATATTTAGGAGCCAGACCATGTTGTAGAAACAGAGACTTTTTGCATAAGCCTTCCCCTGTATGGGACGCTGTCATTGTCACCTATGTGTCTTTCAGTAAGCACCAGGGTCGGTGTGCATGGCTGTTGGACCCCTAGGCAAGTGAGTGCGGAGTAGCAGGGGGCTGCTTTGTGGCCCACATGGTTGGTCTTAAAAGAGGCGTGAGAGACCATGTAGTGAGGCTGACGTTTTCAGTGTCTTTATTATTACTATCATTCTGCCTGTGGGAAGGCATTCAGCCCCGACATCCATCATAGGCCTGCTACTCCCTGTGGTCTTTACACTCACGTGCATTTATACATTTAAGGTAACTTTCCTGGCCCTCCTGGTAAGCATTTGTTTTTGAAACCTGTGGGGAAACTGAGGCCCTAACGAGAAGCGGAGTTGCTGCGGGTCCTGTGGTGGTAGACCCAGGTCTAGAACAGTCTCGTGCAGAAGGCCATGGTCAATCCAATTGCTCAAGGCCACCATCCCTTAAAGGAGGGGAAGGGGCAAATCTCTCTCTCTCCATCTTCTTCCCCTCTTTCCTCCTCCTGCTTCTCTTACTAGCAGAATGAATATGGATTAATAAATTGCCAGTACCTTTCTTTAGATTTGTTTCATGTTACTCCTGGTCGCATTTGGATTCTAAGAGGCCACAGGGGAGGAATATACAAGAATTCATTCCTGGTACTAAAATTTCAAGCTCTATGGCGCACGCGGTACTTCTGGACAGCTGAGCCTTCTCTGTTGCCTTTTGCGTCATACAATGATGAAGTTACTTACCCGCATAGACAGAAGGCTGGCCCTTCATCCAGAGGCAGCCCCCACGATCTCACCTGGTGCCAAGGGTCTAGGACAGAGGGAGCAGGTGGCATGGGCGGCAGAAGCACCTTTAATTGTGCAGCAAAGGGAGTGCTTCACTTTCATACCAAATAGATAACCCAGAAATTACATCCTGAAACGTATTTCCCCGGAAAGAAAAAGAAGGGGAGGGATAACTTAAAAAGAAGATACTTCTAATATGGTATTAGACTGTAATTCATAGGGAAATTTATGCCTGAGATATGAATTTCTGAAAATAGGGGTTTTTTTTAAAGGGAAACACTGACACATCCTTAATTATAGAGTAATAAATACCAATGGTATATTATCTTCTGATATTTCCTTACACAGATATCAAAGCATGCAGCTGTTTTTGAAAACTGATAATCAAGTACAATATAAGTATATTACATCTTGTACTTACAACATACCCTTCAACTAGGCAACCTCCTGGAGCACTTAACAGTGAGAACCAGGGCTGCTTGTAGTAGAAGCCTAACTGAACAAATTAGCCTTGAATTGTAACTTAAGAATCATAGTCAAACCGAAATGCCTGTCCTTGCCAGGAAAGGCATTCCAAAGGCAAAGAGCATGCCAAGTAAAAAGCCTTTACTTCAGGATTATGAAGGCAATTCTCAAAAGCCAGCATAACTTAATGATCAATCAGAAAAATATAGAGCAGTAACTACACAACTGAAGGATACATAAAAATTGTACAAAGCATTAATAGTGAATGGGGAGGTAGAATGGGATTTTAACAGAACGTATTACGCTCTTAGAAAGCTCTATTTATTGCTTTCAATCCGGGCAGCAAAAGAAAGACAAACATGGTCAAAGAAAAGTACGTGGACAAATGTGGGGGGTAGGAAAGGAAATGAAGGTTAAACAAGGCCAATATGATTCAGAATGAAAGGGAGGGAGGGAAGTCTAAGGAGCCAGCTGCAATTACTAAATGTTACATTAAGAAGAGCTGAAATTGAGAGGGGGAGGTCTGGGTATTTTACTAAGTGGATTAATGTCCTCTTCTTTGGGTGTCTGAAGTTGCAGATTTTAATTTATTTGGTGCAGGGTTTTATTGTGAAATTCCTAATGGGGTGGAGGGATAAATAGGGACAATTATAAACAGTCAGAAAGTAGAAAGGGGGACCATAAAATACTTCTTTATAAATTTAACTAAAATAAATACAGGGTTTGAAGCTATGGACAAAGGTAAATAGTCTACAAAATATTTAGTTCATTATGATAGAACTCAAAGGAAAATGAGAGGTACATACAAAGAAAAAAAAAAAGACAAAAACATCCACAGAGATGCGTCAAGCCAAGGATTTTGAGTGACTTAGGGGCTAGTTTATTGCTGCTCTCCTTTCTCCACCCATCTAAAAAAATAAATCATAGCTCTGGCATTTAGAAACCTAGTCATGAACATCATTTATTAATATAAACTTAATCCTGTGCTGTTCTTGGGTGGGTGGTAAAAACATGAACTAACAACAACTGGCCTAAAACAGGATGATTCTCTCAAATCCTGGGAAGCTGTAGGGAAAGAAACTCCTAATTTGCCCTTTCACCTTATTTATCTTACTGAACGATAAAGTCAAAAAGTGGGGAGGGTAGAGCCAAATCAGAGAAGGTCTAGAAGCTTGCAGGAGATTTTTAAAGTTTCCTAAATAGGTATCAGAAGAGGAGATGGGCTTGGAATCTAGTGTGATTTATATCAATTTATTAATCTGCTAATTTACTAACACTTCTGGGGAAGGTGGGAAATAAGGAAGGCTCTCTGCCTTCTACAATGGAAGAGACCAAGGCAGAAACTTAATTGTGTTCCTATCCCCCGTGTGTAACACTGCTGTCACGTGGCTGGCAACCAGTCCACAAAGGTTCTGGGTTCAAGCATTTGCCCAGCCAATAACGTTAGGAATTTCAGCTGGAAATACGGATCAGGAGGCATTTAAGAATTACTGATATGCAGCTACTGGTCCTGAATGCACATAGCATGACTTGGGGTGTGGGCAAATCACTACACTGGAACCACATGAAAAGGCACTTTGAAAAAAAATTTTATAAAATGAGGTGGGGAAAATGACATTGGTGAAAAATACAAATGAAAAATGGGGAACTATCATCTACAAAAAGGAAGATCCCTAAAATGACCAAACAAGGTGGTTGCCTTCCACCCTCTGCATCAATTCTCTCAGTAAATAGATTACTCTCAAAGAGGCGAAGTCTTCTCTTTCTAAAGCTGGCCTGGAAACAAGAGGGAGAAAACACTAGAGGACATTGCATGATGGCTCAGGGTGACCCTCAAAGGTCATCTAACTCTAAGGTTAAAAATGAGGGCACAGAACTAGAGGTTTGTAGTGGTCAGTTTGGAACACTTCTCCATCTACGGAGAATTCAGGATATTGTGGAGGCGAACCGCTGACTTAAATCCCAGGGACAGGGTGTTTTGTGATCATAGTTAAGAGGAAAGTCATCAAAGCACACACCTTTTTCCTTTTTCCTCTTGAGCTGCAGGGCTATGGTGGGGAACTTGTGCTCTCTGGTGCTTGCTGCTCTGTTCCCTGGCTTTCAATCGGCTTGGCTTTTCCCCTGGATTTCTAGTGCTGTGATAACAGGCCAGAAAAAAAAAAAAAAAATGAAAATGAAAAAGGAATCTACAAAACCGAAAAACAAAATGTGTGTGTGTCGCTATGTGCGCGAGCGTCTGTGTGCGCGCGCGCGTGCACAATAGGATTTCACTGAAGATAACGAATTGCAACACTCTAAGCACCAAATTTTAAAACTTAAAAAGTATGAGTAATGGAGTTTTGAAGAAGCAAGATGTGCTCGAGCGCAGTATTTATAGCCCCTTTTTTTGTGAGAGGTTCCCCAGACCTCTGGGTGCATCAGCGAACTGTCCTCCTACTGGAGCGTGCAACTGCGATTTGGCCCCAGGCACCACCTACCCAGAGTCACTACCTAATGCATTTTACATTTGCACAGATAATAAAGGGGGGGGGAGCCGAGAAGGGGCCATTTTCCCCCTCAGCGTTCTGTGTTTCCTTTTGTCGCGGCCGTCAGCTGACACATGGAAAATGTGTACGGTTTTGCTCGCCTTAAATCTGTAATTAAGGATTCCTTGTCCGGGGCTTGCTACCTCTTTTCGCCTTCCCTCCCTGCCTCTCGGCTCTTCCGCTCTCGGTCGGGTCTGGCCCCGAGCCGCAGGCGGGGGGCTCGAGGTCGCCCGGCTGGGCCGCGGGGCCCTCCGTCGGGCCCTGCGCTCCCCTGCCCGAGACCACGCACCCCGGCCCCCCGCCCCGCCCGGTCCCGATCCCCCAGCGAGCCAGCGCCCGGCGTCGGGGCAGCTGTGCCGGGGCTGCCCGGAGCGGGGAAGGACCGCCCGCGGGGCCCCTGGAAGCCTCCGCGGGCGCTCAGCCGCCGCCCTCGCCGCTCGTCCTCTCCCCCGCGCCGCGGCGCCTTCGCGGCCGGCGAGCCCGAGCTCCGGTCCGCCGCGGCCCCCTTGGCGCTCTGCTCGGCCCGGTCCGGAGCTGGCGGAGGGAGCCCTGCACCTCCACTGGCGCGAGAGAAGGGAGAGCCGCGGAGGGACGGCGAGGCCAGAGTCGTAGCCGAGCGGCGGCGGAGCGCCCAGAGCCGAGAGCCGGAGGAGCCCCGAGGCCCAGGGGCTCGTCCGAGGCTGCGGGGCCGAGCGAGCCCCGGGCGGCGGCCGCGCTCGCGCTCACACTCGCGCCCACACTCGCGGGGCTCGCTCGCCGCCCCGCCTGGCGCGCGCACTGGCACGCACCCACACTGGCACGCACCCCGCCACGCGCGCTCGACACTCACGCGCTGCCACGCACACGCGCCGCGTGGCCCACGGCTGCCCTTGCTTGCCTGCGCAGGGCCGGAATCTTCCCTGCCGGCCCCCGCCGCGCAGCCCTGGCGGGGCAGAACTCTCCCTAGTCGTCTAAGTATTGACTGAACCGGGTTCCCGGCGGCGGCCGGGCTGTCCTCGGTGAGACGGTAGCATGAGGATGCACTGAGAAAAACAAAAGTACAGATTTCTATGCCCCCTCCGCTTTTAAAAAAAAAAAGATTACCTTAAGAAAGAAAGGGGGGGGGAACCGAGGAAGGCGTGGGGGTGGGCGCAGAGACTCTCCAGGCAGAGTCGGGCTGTTAACTTAAAAAGTACTCTTCTCCGTCTCTCATTATCCAGGCGTCTGTTTAAATCCCACCCCAAGCCGCCAGCGCTCTGCTTTTCCCTTCATACCTGTGCTTTGGGTTACAAACTTCGTTTCTCCTCTCAACCACCAATTGGTTATTTAGGAGGAGAGGAGAAGAGGGGTTAAGAGATGTTTAGGCAGGAGAATATTCAGAAGCCCCGCGTTGATTTGTCACTCGTTTGGTCAAATTAGGTTTCTGAGAAACTTGGAACTTCCAACGCTTAACATCATGTTGAGGCTTCTAAAATGTTTAAAGAGCCTCCCTGCACTAGTATTCTTTTTTATCATTCGATATTTAGTTGAGTGTAGACATTTAGAATTATATGTGTAAGAGGGAAAAAATGCCCCTCGTCCTTGGCTCCACAAGGCCGTTTGCGTTTCTTTCCGTCTAGGTTGTAGTTCACTTCCTCTCTCGTTCCCACCAGGAGAGATTGTAGACCAAATAGCAAGAAACCTTAATCTGGAGTGTTCTGACTTGGCATCTACCTCTCAAGATCCCACCCCCTCAGTTTGAACTATTATTCAAACTGTAGACTTGGAAATACGGGCTGGTTGGTTGGGCTGGTTGGTTGGTCGTTTAAAATGTGGGAAGAGCTGCGCAGGGGTAAACCGAGGGCCCGGGGGTTGGCCTACAGAAGTCTACCCTTGAAAGGCTGAACAAGAGCGCATGGGAAGTGCATGGAGAAGAGACTGTCTGTAAACAATGATAATCAGGGCTTTTGAAAATCATAAAACTGATTGAAATATCTGATTCATTATTTATTCATCACAGCACAACTTTGCAAATCCAAGAATAGTGTTTGAAAACCAAGCGCCTTCGATTTTGTACATCAACTCAGCAGATGGATCCCCTTTCAAAATGTAGCGAAAGGGTTAAAGCTATAATTTCAGAAAAGTATCTCAGGAAATGACATTAAGATCTGATACATTTCCCTTTCTTTCTGGCAATAATATCTCCCAAAGAAAAAAATATATACTTATTGATATGATGCTAATGTTTCTCATTATGAGGACGAGTGTCAGAATGATGCCTGTTTGTGCAAGTGTTTTTAAAACTGCGAGGACACTTTCACTACTATGAAAGCTGATGAGCCAATGAAGGAGAACTTCTTTTAACTCCATAATAGCAGGTTACATAGTAAATGAACTCGGATGGTCAAATAGCCAATTATGGTATAAATATCCGTTGTTTACGGAGAGGTGTTAAATGAGCCTTTGGAGTACAAAGGATTAGGCCCATCTAAGCTACCACTTGTTCTTCAACCTATTATGTCTTTCCTTAAAAAGGCCAGTGCCACTGTAGGTAATATGCACACAGAACATACTTCTCTATGTTGATTTTAGTTTGCTTTATTTCAATGCACACTGTTGTTTACTTTTTAAAATTTAAATAAATGTCAGCATTGTATAATTTCTATGTTAACAAAGCAGTGAGCAAAATCCCTTGTATGTTTATAAAATATTATTGTTTAATTCACATAGTTTAGAAATTCCAAATGTTGAGAATAGGAAGGAGGCCAAATACCATCTGTTTATAACTATGATGCATCGTAATATGTGTACTTTTAAAAGGAGTTTGGTCAATCATGCCACTATTTTATCTGCTCGGAATATGTTGAAGATTTAAAATGTAATTTACAGGATTACTTTTAGTGCGTTGCATCCAACTGTGAGTTGTAAAGGAATCCGTCTCTTCTGTTTTTCTCAAATTAATCATGTAACAGCCCCAATTAATGGGGGCTGTTAAACGGGTCGCTTTTTGCTTAGCTCCAGAATTCTTCTAACTTTGGCTCAGTCCACCTTCTTGATGCTGATAAAAACTCCAAGGACAAATGAAACAAAACACTCCTAGCTGTGTCTTTCTGCCAGGAGATAGTCACTTAGAATGGGAGGCAGGGTATGGTAGCTAATAATTAGCTAACATCAGCCCTGAGAAATTACCTGTGAAATACTCTTTGGTTCTGGGTTGAAAAACAACATTTGACACTCCCTGTTTTAAAATAGTACATTCTTGTCCCGGAGACTTCTGATTTAACTTACCTTGTATTTCAAATGCATCTAATTGCATACCATGGAACAAAGGGAGTACACTTACTTGCCATAGATGAGCAGGTTTGGAGGTTTTTGTTAAAGTTACAAACTCAGGTTATTTGGTGGGGCATTTTCCCTTCCTGTAGAAACTAGACAAACGCAGCAACTGAGCCTTCAGTTCAGAGCAGACATTGCGTCGAAGGCCAGAGGTGGCGTTAAGGTCTTCCGCCATGGGCTCTCTTTTTCAGGAAGGAGGCACTAAAAACTCAGATGTCCTGATAAAGTTTGAAAATGTGATAAAAACATTTATTAGCCAATGATGTTTGCTGGATTGATTTTTTTTTCTTTTTTTTTTTTGGCAAGGTAGAATCAGTAAAAAGCTGCCCCTCGAAATGCTTTTGTAGACAAACACATGCAGAAATCTGAACACACACTCCCAAAGCGCTGGGCACGTTCTGATGTTTTACTGCTCAGCTAAGCGTTCAGCGGGTGCTCTAGAAAGTGGTTTCTCTGTTCATTTAACGGTAACTGTTTTCTCAAACATTTTAGTTTCAGCAGCTTCCTCTAAAATTCTATCAACCAAGAATATTTACTTACGTATAATTAAGAACATTAAGAATACTTTATCGGAGGAAACCAACTCATCTATACATACATTTTTTTTTTCAGTCTCATTGTTACATTTTAAAAGTCTGTGTATTGTCTTTCTGGTCAGATTTTTTTCCCCCCAAATAATGAATCCCCTGGGTCTTTATGCTATAGAGATACACCCAGGCTTGTTTTCCTCTGAGTTAAAAAAAGAAAATATCAGACTCTTTATTCTAAAGTAATTCCTCAGGTGTACAAGGTAGAAGAGATGGAACAAAAAAGAGAGAAATGTGGGGGATAAAGAGAAGGAAAATTGGAGAAAGTGTAGGGAAAGGAGGTAAGGGAGCAGACGCTTGAAGTGCGATAAAGCAGCTCATCGAACAAAACTCAACATTGCCTGAGCGCCATAAGCCATAGTCCTTAACAAGCATCATCATTTCCAAGTAAAACCGAGACTATTGCATTCAGATATTAACTAGCTCAGGGAAACTCTTAAGTGAAATTTGATTGAGACTTTGTGGGTCAGTTTTTCCGTTCCCCCTTCTTAAGTGAAGCTTGTACTCGATACCCACATTCGCGCTGCGGGAGACAAGAGCCATAGAGGCATTCTTTGCTTGTAAGGCATTTACAGCCTAGAAGTAAGCCATGGATACATAAAATAAATGAGACTATGCATAAGCATCGTTACATGCTACATACCGGACACGTGAAAATAAAGACCGTTTTAAATGGAGGAATTATTCAGGCATGCTTTCCTTCTGAGTACCTTGGCTAGCAGTGAATTTCTAAGCAAGTTAAGCAAGTCCTTAAATGCATAAACCCTTAGAACTTGACGAGTCTAATGAATTGTGGTAGGTAATATAATCAGAATTGAAATTGGCATGTAGGTGCTCATTTCACGTTCCCTTTAGAGCTGACTTAGAACCATGGCAGTGATCCATGCGAGCACATAAGTCATTGTATAGTCACGTTATCTTGACAACCAAAATCACTTTATAAAATATACTTTAATAAGTTACCATAGAGCCCTGATGTTAAGCCATATAACTTAATCAATACTGAGTGGGCATTTCTAGGTATCATATTTAAATTGAGTAAGAGATAAAAAGAAAAGAATTAAGAATAAGAAAAACGTATGGGAAACTATTTGCTTCTTCCCATTAATATAAAACATGCCAGAAGCTTCTTCTCATTTTGCTCTTTATGAAGAATTACTGACCCAGAGAAAAGTCAGATGAGGACTACCACTAAACAAACAATAAAAGCAGCAACAACAACAACAAACCTTACTTGTTTAGGAGAAAAACAAGAAAAAGTAATAAATTCACCCGTTTTAAAAATTAAGAAGAAAAGACATAAAATTTAATACACACAATAAATAATAAATATTCTTCAGTTTCATATGATGGCTAATTAAGGAAAAGCCCATGTGAAAAATTTGGAAGAGAGATGAATAAAACAAGGTAATTAACTCTTTGCTCCTTCAGCCTTAAAGCAGAGAGAGCAGGGTAAGATTTCTTTTAAGTTGGGACCTGCAGCCACCTCATGGATCAGATCTGCCTTTACAAAATAAAATAAAAGGAATCTCAGTAGCTCTGCAGCTCAAGCTCCAACCTTGGTTTTGGTCCCACTCTGATGTTGGTGCCCCAACATGGCGGCCCCTGAGTGCTTTGCTCTTTGAATTCCTGCCCTTAACACAGACAGTCAACAGCTGGGTTCTTCCTTGTGCTCTTGGCCTTCCCTTGATAGAATCAGCTCTCTGGTATTCCTTCTACCGCATTTGGTTAGTTTTTAAGGGTCGAAGATGCATTTTTTTTTCATCCGTTCTTCAATTTAGTCTTTGTAATGCCCTTGTGATATAGGGAAACTATACCTTTAGTCCCAAACTTCAGAAGAAGCAACTCAAAATTATACCGTTAGTCCACTGCAGAGTCGGGACTGGGAGTCATATCACCTGGTACCCAGGTGCTCCCTCTCCTTTAGACTGCATTTCATACTCGATTCTTCTTTTGAATTGTGGTTATGACAATAAATTACAATTGCAGTCTTTGTGTTGGGTAGAAAGAAGAAGGAAAAGGAGACGGAGAAGAAGGAAGATGGGAAAGAAGAAGAAGACAGGAAGGGGGGGAAAAAAGCCAAAACAATCCCCATAGGGTTTTCTGTGAAGTGGGGAAGGATACATCTTTAAATTGCTCCCCTTCTGCTTACAAAGATGACTGAGGAAAGCACTTCCTAAAATTTGTATCATCTAAAGGAAAAGCTAATTCCAAAGCTATTACAGTGCTTTGTGCTTTGAAGGATAGAAATCTGAAGTAGATAATCCATTGACAGAGCTCCTTAATGAGTTCTTGGGTATGCATGAGTAGGCCACAAGCTTGATTTTCAGTACGAGATGGAGAACTATTCTGTTTAAGAAATTAATAGGAATTCGGAAAAATTGAAAAACAAAATGAGACAAAACACAAACACCTGATGGAGAGGAAAAGAAAATGGTCAAAGGATGGAGGGACATAAGCTATTGTCTTAAAGATAACAAAGCCAGCAACGAATTCCCCATGGTGAGATACAGTTGATTATTACTTCTTTTTTGTATTAAAAGAGTGTATTATACTCCATTCTAAGCTTACACTCCAATGTGATCTCCATCTGTAACCCCAAATCTCCACTGAAATTCTGAGACACAACACTGGCTTGATTTAGTTCCACATTTGGGGAATGAAGGCATAGGGAAGGCAGACAAGGGTAACATTGCAGAAGGCATGATTTAAAATGAAGGCATAGAGTTTTATGCAAAAGGGAAATAAGGACAAGAGATGATTAGGAGAAATGGAAGCTGTCTGAGAATGAATACGAAGAAAAAAGGAAACCCATAATACAGGATGTCTGGGGGAAAAATCAGCTAATTTTTCTGTGCTAGACACTTGACATTTTTAAGCTTTTCAACATCTGCGTAAGCTTCTATTAGAATCTAATGTTCTATTTAAGGAATTAATTCTTTCTTGCTAAATGGAGTCAGGCCCGGGGATTGAATTTTCCCTGACAGAGGAACAAAAACACAACATTGGATTTCCAGTCCATCCAACCAGGAGTAGCTCCACCAGACTCAGAAATTTCTACCAAAAGACATCAGTTGGGTTCTGCTTCTTAACCTCCAGTTTCTGAGGTTCCTCTCAGTCCCCAACTCAGATGTCTAGCCTCCCTTCTATATGCTTCTCTTATCTACTAGAACTCTTTCGGTTGCAAAAAACAGAAAGATCTGACTCAACTGATGACTCAGTAAGGAAACTGATCATTTCAGACAGCTCGAAGTAGGATGTGAAGTGGCTGCCTCTTTCCACTCTTCCATTCTGATGTGCTATCTTCTCTGACTGCTTCCCCCATGTTCACAAGAGGGCCACAGCAATCCAGCCATCACATTTTTACCACATCCTTCTTTCCAAACACAGGACAAGGGACTTTTTCTTGCTTGAGTCTCTTTATGCAATCAAGGAAAGCTTTTCCCCGAAGCCCCGTAGAATTCCCCATTTGCCTCATTGCATCATAGATGCATAAACTGGCCTGGAGAATGGGAATGACTTCTATCAGTTAAGACCTAACCCTATTTGCAAATAATTTCAATTCACAATTTAAGTATCTTTAAATATTTTTGATAACTTTCAGTCAAGAACTGCAGACAAGATGTGCTACTCTATTCTGGCAGATAGATGACTTGCTTTGACTTTCAAAGTCCTTTTGTTCATTCATTTTTTTTTAATGTATGCAAAGGAAAGACTTGGATTTTAGAAATGTATCTTTTAATCAAACATTTATTGACGTGAATTTTTCAGTAATAATTTCTCCAAAATGTTTAATGTCTTATTTTTATGTTTATTCATGCATTCCTTTTTTGTTCACTCAATAATTCATTTGGGCAGAAATTTCTTCTTTGTTGATTCAAAAAATTGTTTTTAGGTACTTAATATGTACATGGACAGCACGGGGTTCTCAAGAAAAAAGGTGTTAAACAATATTTGTATACCCTCAAACCTAAGACGTATATTTTTTTCATTTTATTTTTAAGAAGGGGGCAACGGGATGAAAACGAGGAGCACGTGGACATTCCCAGTCTTTGCCCATCTTGCTAACCGTGTCTCGTGTTCTGAGGCGCGTCCTGCCTTAAGAGTCCTGCTTTGACTGACAAGTTCCTTGGGGCTGTAGACACGAGAATAAGGAGGAAAGGGAGAGAGAACAAAAGTTCCAAAGGTTAAATCTGGGGGAGGAGGTTATCTTGACAGAAGGCTGGAATTCGAAGACAGATGTAAAGGAGCAGAAGCAGCTGCCACGCGTGAACGACGGAGGCGGGGGGGGGGGGGGGGTCGGGGGAGGCAACGGGGGATTTTTAAGGATCTCTCTTCCCCTCATCTTCAAAAAAACACCCCAAAAAACAAAAACACAAATGAAGAACTTGAGTTATTCAGAAATTATTTTTGGGTGCTGCACTATTGTGGTTTTTCTCCAACCATGATGCTGTTCCGCCGTTATTATTTTGTAGTGCCCAGGACTCGCTTTCTCTATTTGATTGCAAGTGATGAAAATAATTCACACTAATCAGGCAAAATTTGGCTTATGTGTCAAAAAGTCCTAGAAGATGATCTTGGGCCCTAGGGAGAGAATTCCGGGCACTGTCCTCTGGGATCTGGCTCAGTTCTTTCTCTTTCTCTCTCTCTCTCTCTCTCTTTTTCTCTAGGTCCTCATCTGGAATTTTTTTTTTTTTTTTTTTGGTTTTTTTGTTTTTGTTTTTTCTCTAGAAGGCTATCTCAGTGTGGTGGGAAAGATGGCGCTCATATATTTCGCATGCCCCTCACAGCCTCAGAAGAGAGAACCTGTCATATCCAGCATCCAACTCAGACCCTCGTAAAAAGGACACTTACTCACCTGCCTGGGTTACTTTCCCCACACTTGTAGGAGGGGACTTAAGGGAACACAGGACGTAATGCCAGATGACCATACCAGTGTTACCTTGGGATGGATCCTTCAATCCATGTTAAAAATAAAAGCAAAAGCAAAAACAAAAACAAACAAAACTTACCAGCTATTAAGAAGAGGAATAAGTTATGATGCAGTTGACGTTGTGTCTCTCGTTAAACAAATGCTTTCTTGCTTGAGTTATTTACACCACTATCACCATACTGGGTGGAATTTTAACTTAAACTTAGATCTCTAATTGTCTTTTTCAAATTTCTTTCAAAGGATTACACTCCAAGGTAACTTTGAAATGAAATTTTGCATGTGCAGAAAAACCCGTAGATAGAGCTACAAGACGGATTAAATGCAGCTAACATTCGTCACTGGAGAAACGATGCACTTGCTCTTAAATGTCATCTAGAAACACTCACGTCCTTTGCAGACCCCCTAAGATGGACAGGTATCCACCACGAGATAAACTTATGTTTTCTCTCATTATTGCCTGTCACTACCACACAGTACAATTGACATTGGAAACAGATCGTAGAATTTGCAAGGTAGAGAGTTTCATGCATTTGAAGGATTCTCATTCAGGTGTCAAGTATCTGTCAAAAACTCTGTCGATTTTTATGGAAAAAGTTTTTAATTTCCAGTGATAAGAGAGTTAGTTATGGAAGGGAAATGTCTGAGTGTAACTAAATTGAAATAGGACTCTGGCATTCTTTCGTATGCCTAAAACTTACACAACTGTTAAAGAGGTCAAGACCCCACACCTGGGTTATATAAAAGACTGGTCACTAGAATGTGGTGCATAACTACTGGTGACCACAAGTGGCTCAGAAGATACTCCAGGCTCTGACTGCGAAGATTTGCTCATAACATAGAAGAAAGTGGTGTATCTTGGTAGAGACAGACTATTTGGATAATCTATTCTAAGTCAACAAAATAAAAATTTATGTACATACTCTTTACTATAGTTATGGTAGATTGAGTTATGACTCCCAATTCTTTCTTATCATAGAATTATACACTATACGCCCATGCCCTTTTCCAGTGACTTCGCCGTGCATCCTACCAGCGGGCAGGGTACTCTCCCCAGTATGTTGAATTTAGGCTTGGCTGTCACTTGCTTTGAACGATGAAACTGGGTGGCAGTGACAGTGTACCTATTCTAAGCTGAGGCTCTAGCAGGCATTGCGTATGCCCTCCACGTGAACGGTCACTCACCAGGAGTATACCATGGGCTGGGTAACCTGAATTCCAAGGAGAATATGGAGATACACGAAGTAGACCTGAACCCAGCCGTCAGCCTGGAACCCAGGCGGGGAAGCTGGAGTTGAGTCTTGTACAAGTGAATTACAGCAACTGACAGGCTCATGAGAGAAAAATAAAGGCTTGTTTTTTTAAGTCACTGAATTTTGGAGTGGTTTTTTATGCAGCATTATTATAGCAATAGCTGACTAATAGAGTAGTATTTCTTTCCTCTCCCTACAAGTGTTTTGAAATTGATGGTGCATCTAACAACTCATAGCATTTAAGATCAAGGAAATTCACTAATTATACAGTTAATCATTTAATTAGAATTATAGGAAGTGGTACAAAAAGGATGCGAAGAGCACAAAACACAGAGACCTAATCTAATCTGAGAGTCAGGAAATGTTTCTCTGAGGAAGTGACATTGAAGCTGAGCTCTAGCCTTTGGCTAAGCAAAGTTGGGGGCAGGGAGAGAAGCATTCCAAATGAAGGGAACAAGCTTTTCAAAGTCCCTAAGGTAAGAAAGAGAAGCTCATTTCTTACAGAGAAGTCTCTGGAAAGCAAAGGAAACACGAAAGTGCCAAGAGCATGGTGGTTAGTGGGGTTTACTACAGTATTATGGGCTGAATTGTGTCTCTCCTAAACTTCATATATTGAAGTCCTACCACCCAGCACCTCAGAATGTGACTGTATTTGGAGATAGGGTGTTTAAATTAAAACGAGGTTAAATTAGGGTGGGCCCTCTATCAGCCTGACTGGTGCCTGTATAAGAAGAGAAGACTCAAACACAGACACAGACACACACAAAGGGAAAATCATGTGAAGACCTGGGAGAAGACAACCATCTATAAGACAACAAGAGATGCCCAGGAATCAACTCTATCAATACCTTGATCTTGGACTCCAGAATTGTGAGAAAATAAGTTTCTGTTAATGAAGCCAGCTAGCCTGGCACTTTGTTATGGCGGTCTGTCTTAGCACATTTGGGCTGCTCTAACAAAAATACCATACACTGGGTGGCTAATAAAAAACAAAATTTATTCTTCATACTTCTGGAGGCTGGAAGTCCCTGATTAAGTGCCTGGTAAGATTCAGTGTCTGGTGAGAGCCCACTTTGTTTTCATAGACTGTCATCTTCTTGCTTGTTCCTACATGATGGAAGGGGCAGGGGACTCTTTCATAAGGGCATTACACCCAACATGAGGGCTCACCCTCATGACCTAATCACTTCCCTTCCTAATATCATCACATCGGGGGTTAGGATTTCAATTATGAATTTTGGGGGGACACAAACATTCAGTTTATTGTAACAAATTAATACACACTACAAGCCCAGTATTAAGTACCGTGCCCAGAAGTAGTAGCTGCCCAGTATATATTTGTTGGATTAATTAATGATGGAACTGAACAAGCCATATGAAATACACCACATTAAGGATTTAAATTTTTTTAATCTAAAGAGCAATAGAAAGTCATTGATGGTTTTAAGAAGGAAGTAAATTTATCAGATTGGTTTTAGAAAGTTTTCTCTGTAGAAATAATGGATTGGAGGGGAGGAGAATTAGGAGGTCATCACAGGGGAAGACGGTGGTAGCTTACACTAAAGCAGGGGCAGTGGAGATGGGGACAAGTGGATTAGTTCAGGACATATTCAGTAGAGAAATCAAGGGGCTTCGTGGCTGGTTAGACAATGAAGGAGAAGGAGAGGTCAGAATGACTTTCTGGTTTGTGAAATTGAGATGGAAAACCCTGGCAGAGATCCATATTTGTGAGGAAGCCCACCAGAATGGTTTGTGGCAAATTGAGATGCCTATGGGATGTCAAGAAAAGACTTCCAGTTACAGTATTGTTATGGTGTAGATATCCTGAAAATTGTCCCACTACAAATACTAAAATTCTAGATACGACAAAATAAATGCTCTTCAATCCATAGTTGAGGTCACAAGAAAGTAAAAAACATCACCAAAAGGAAGAAGGACCATAAGGAAGAGAGAACTGAGACCCCATGTGATAATGACATAAACTAACAAGGCAGGTCGTAAGTAAGCTGGAGTAGGCTAGGGTGATGGAAACCTAGGAAGTTTCATTTTCATACTCAGCAATACACAGAAAATAAGGCCTTGGAAATTCTGAGGGAGATGGGGGCGGAGGGATGTTGAAACTGAAACTTACAAAAATCCAGGATCATTTAAGGGCTACTCTTTCAGTAAAATGGTAGACAGGAAATAATCAGCAAACTAACACAAAGAGAAAACAAGGAAGTAAGCTATCTAGCCTTGGGTGCAAGGTGGTAAATAAGCCTTCCCAGAAAATTTATAAACACAGACATGTCATGTGATTTATATCATTGTACACCAATCATATGAGCATGGTGTTCAAACTGTATGGCCTCTAAGACTCCATGTTGAGATGTCAATGTATTCCCAGCAGAAGCAAACTGAGAGCAAATCTAGTTATACAACCTTACCCCAGGCCATATGTGATGTCTCCAGTTGAAGCCGATTAAAGAGGAGCTCACCATTCAAAATTCCAAAACAAACAAGGTACCAATCCACCTTGAGAGATTTAGGAAAGAGAAAAAAACAGCAGAATTATACTCCCAGAAATTGCAGACCTATCAGATAATAGTAGGTAATAATAATCAGAGAGACTGTAACACATATAGATTTAAAAGATCTAAAGCATTAGAGAAAGAAAAATAAAAGCATTAAAAACAAGATATGGATAGATTTGAAAAAGGACAAATTAGAAATTCTAGAAATGTAAAATACTGCCCTCGAAGTTAAATGCAATCAGTGGTTTTAAGGGCATATTAGATACAGTTTATGTGGAATTCATTACCTTGGAAGTAAATCTGAGGTTGTAAAGAAAATAGATCTGAGGTTATACATATATTTGTATATATAATTTACACACAAATGTATACACGAAGGGAGGTTCGAATGAAAAAGTCCCTCATAGTAGAAATTTCATAAAGGGATTTAGTAAAAGGAATAGGACAAACATCAACCTATTAATGCAGATTATCTACAAAGGAATGCTAATGAGATTAACAACAGACTTAACAACAGGCAAAATAGAATAATATCTAAATATGTTGAGAGAAAATAGCTGTTTATCAACAATTCTATATCCATGTATATTCCACTCTATACCGATATCATTCAAGAATGCAGTCAAAAGCAGATAATTCTTTCCAGATAAATAATGAGAAAGCTTATGACTCACAGAACTTTGCTGGAAGAACCAAGTCGGAATGTTCTTCACAGAAAGAAATTGAACCCAGACAAGGATGAGATGTAAGAAGCAATAGTGACAAAATAAAATGGTAAATACAGAATAAGTCTAAACAAGCATTTTCTGGAAAAAATGGTAAAAGTAACCATTTGGAGCATAAAATCAAGATGAAACATCTCCTGACTTTATAGTTGTTACTTCTGAGGGGAGGAGGGCTACACTGGGTAATTCAACTATGTGAGTAAAGTTTAATTTCTTTTTTTTTTTTTTAAAGATTTTATTTATTTATTCGACAGAGATAGAGACAGCCAGCGAGAGAGGGAACACAGCAGGGGAGTGGGAGAGGAAGAAGCAGGCTCATAGCGGAGGAGCCTGATGTGGGGCTCGATCCCATAACGCTGGGATCACGCCCTGAGCCGAATGCAGGCGCTTAACCGCTGTGCCACCCAGGCTCCCCTAAAGTTTAATTTCTTAAGTTGGATAGTAGACAGAGGTTATGATTCTATAACTCATTTCTTTTTATGTGTAAGAATGTGTCATAAGAAATTTAGAAATCAATAAATTATCTTTTTTAAAAAAGCAGAGTGGCTATGAAAGTCTGAAAAACAATAATAAGAAGAGTGAAGAATAAGCAGATTTTAAGTGTCATTATGTTTTCGTATTAGTTAAAAAGAGGGTAAACGTATTCATTAACCTTAGGCCTTACAAAGTTAGAGTAAAAGAACAGAAATAAAATATATGATTTCCAAACAAGAAGAAATTTTAAAAGATAACAAACTCAGTTGACCCAAAAAAGAACAAAAAAAGGAAAACAGAATGATAGTAAATAAATAAATAAATAAATAAATAAATAAATAAATAAATAAAAGCACAAAATACAATGGTGGAAATAAACCCAAATATAGAAGACATTACAATAAATACAAACAACCTAAGTTGCCCAGCTAAAGCAGGTATTGAAAGATTGAATTTGTATTTTAAACATTTAGGTAAATAATTTCTACTGAAAATGCATCCAAATCTTAAGGATGTAAAAAGTTTGAAAGTGAAGTTCTATGAAAAGAAACATAAGATAAATATCAACTAAAATAAAAACAAAAACAAAAATTGGTGCTGCTGTATAATATCAGAAAACCAGACTTTAAGGCAAAAACCATTACGGAAACAGTGTTAGGAATGATGAATTGTGGCCAGATCGTGAGGGTGGAAGGAAGAGGTCACCTGGATGATATACCACTTCTGAACTTGCAGTCATCAAATAGCACACATTCAAAATACATGAAGGAAAAACTGATCACATTTTAGGGAAGAAAAGGACAAACATACAATCACAGTGAAAATATTGTTAAGGTTCTTACCTCGGTAATTGGCAAGTCAAGCAAACAAAAATTTAAGTGAGGCTATACAAAATCGGGACAAATTATAAGCCTGCTATGATTGATATATATTGAACCTTGAACCCAAAAGTTTGAGAGCATGAAATTTTTTGAGGCACACTTGGAGCATTTGCCGAATCGATCACTCACTGGGTCTCAAAGAAGTCTCAACAAATACAAGAACTGATCTAAATAAGATTAATTTAGAAATTAGAAAATAGAGTTGAATACAATGTGATTAAATTAGAACTCAACAACAAAAATCTATTTGAAAATGCAAAGTACACATAAACTAATTTATGACTTGAAGAACTGAAGGATAATACAAATATTATGTGGCAAATATTGAGTGATACTTCTTCCCCTTCTTAAATAATTCAGTCTTAATGCTATTAAGGGAGACAGAGTAGGTAGGTGGAGCTGCAGTAGCTCAGAGGAGGATATCAGAGCCAAAGAAGGTTGAGAAGAACATCCACTCAGGGATGGCAGGCAGTCTAGCATGGAGGTATCAGCCCGCACCTGGTGAGAAAGCGTTCACTCCGGAGAATCAGAGCCCAAGCAGGAAAGGAGGCCATCTGTGTGGGAAAGGGGGTAGGTGGGAATAGTAGGTTGGTTGCATAAAGTGAGGTTGATCACATAAGTAAATCTCTGAAGAAGTATGAAAGCTAGGCTTCTCATTAGTAGAGAAGGTAATTATGTATATGGAAAGGGAAAAAACTGGAGTAAACATGTGAACTTGGAAGTGTCAGCATGAACTCATGGTTTTCAACATGTACAGATAGATAGAAATAAACTTAGATGTAAATATATGGTATAGGCATACATATTCTTCCTGGTTCTGTCTCCTGTCAGGGTCTGGAAGCAGCAACACTCTGATAACAATGAGCACATATAGCACATGGATCTTGGCTTCTCAATACCATTGTCCAGGAAAAGGAGATAGGATTTCCTAGAGAAATGGTTGATTCTGGTCCTGGAGAGAGGAAAAGTACAAGAAGAACCTGGAGGGACACCTGGGTGGCTCAGTTGGTTAAGTGTCTGCCTTCGGCTCAGGTCATGATCCCGGAGTCCTGGGATCAAGTCCCTCATTGGGCTCCTTGCTCAGTGGGGAGCCTGCTTCTCCCTCTGCCTCTGCCGCTCCCTCTGCTTGTATGTGCGCTCTCTCTCTGACAAATAAATAAAATCTTAAAAAAAAAAAGAAGAAGAAGAAGAAGAACCTGGAACTTCTGCCAGAAACCAATGAAGTGGTTAAAAAAAAAATGATGGGGACATATGAAAAGGCCCTAGAAGCCAGCTTGAAAAGGGGCTCCTATTGACCACATTGGTCATAAGTCGAGTATCAAAATTAATATTGATAGTAATATAAAAATAGCTTATAGAATTTACAATATTAAGTAAAATAAGAAAAATGAGACCATACCAACATTAGTGAATAAATTTAAGTTTTATAAAAATGAGATGTCTATATAATTTCAAAGTACCTCCCCACAAAAGTGGGGGGGGTGGTAACTTATACTGGAAGAGCCTAGAAGACATCACTTTTAGGATGGTCAAAAGATGTCAAAGAAAACATCAGTTATTGAAATCAAGCTGGTATGATGCATTGAGAGGAATTCAGTATTGCTTTTGTGACATGGTGACCTGAGTCTAATCATGAGGAAGCATTGGACAAACTTAAACCAAAGAAAATTCTGCAAAATAACTAGACTTACCTTCAAAAGCATGAAAATCATAAAAATCCAGGGCAGACTGGAAAGTATTCCAGACTGGAAGAGACCAAAGAGACATGACAACTTAATGCAGCATGTGATTCTGACCTGTATCTTTTGGTAACAAAAAATATTGTTGCATCGATCAATGACTCCAGAGTGTGGTCTGTTGACTAAAGGCAGGAGCGTATCAACGTTCATCTTCTGCTTTTGTTGGTTGTGTTGCAGTTCAGTAGAAAGTTGTTCTCGTTTGTAGAAAACATATTCAAGTGTTTGGGGCTTACACAACATCAGGTCAGCAACTTAAAAGTATTCAGAAAAAATGGCTTATTTGTACTCTGTGTCTAGATTTCTTTGCAAATTTTTGACTGATGTGTGGAAGCGTTGAATCACTCCATTGTACACCTGAAACTAGTACAACGCTGCATGTTAACTAACTGGAATTGAAATAGAAACTTAGAAAACCCCCAAAATTTAAAGAAAGCAACCACTAGCAAGCAAACAAAAAAATCTGTGATGTAGTGTAAGTAGTGCTTAGAGGTAAATGTACAGTCTTCACAATTTATAATTCAAAAGAAGAAAGATTAAAAATAGCAGTTGACTATTCCATTCGATACACTAGGAAAAAAAAACCCAGCCACTGAACTCTAAATAAATCGAGAGACAGGGGAAGTAAAAGGTCAAACAACAGAATGAATCAATTCGAAGACAAAGAAGTAAGAGAGAGGGTGCATAGTGGCCCTTCTCCACCTTTGGGCAGCAGCTAGAACTTTCTTCCTTACTTGCTTAGGAAATGGATGCTCTTGCAGAAAGAGAGAGGAGGAGTCAGTTCTTAAATTTTGATTTTGAAACCCCGAGTATTTGTGTATTTGAAGAATGAAGGCCTTAAAGAGTTCAAAGCATGACATTAATATCACAAGCCAACGATCTGGGAAAAAGAGATGAAAAGCCAGTGTTTTTCACCTCATATTATATGAAGACCCCAAAAATAGGCTGAAGAAGGGAAGAAAAGGAGAAAACGGTCGGAAGGGAAACACAGAGCTTATATGCTGGTAGTGCTTCTGTGAAGGGACTTTGGCCTGACCCTCCCACACCTAAGCTGGGAGAAATGTCCAAGATTAAAGGAATCTGGGAGCAGAGAGCTACCTGATCTTGTATCTTGGGGGAACGCAAAGAGGCCTCCAGGCTCACGGCTTCCCTATTGGCCACCATAACACGGGAGCAGCAGAACTGTGTGGGTGTTCGGGAAACCAGTCAGAGACAGCCTCTGTGTTCCGGACATCCCACTGAATCTCTGAAAGAACCACGTGGTTTCTTTAGGCCTCAAAGACAGGGTGTTTAAGTTAGGATTAAGGTCAAGTTACACAAGTGAATAAAGTCCAGACAGCGTGGTGACATCTTGGAGACTTGCATGGATTCACACTGGAGAACCAGGATTGTTAACATATCTCTCAGTGAACGTCAGCATGAGTAGATGACTCTCATCTGATTATCCCGTTTCTTTATAAGCTATCCGGAACATAGTCCCCAAAATATCTCACGGGCTCTTTTATGGGCTACTGGATAGGTGGATGGATGGATACCTGGATGCATGGGCAGATGGCTAGATGGCTAGATAATAAAAGGGCAGTCCCTAAATTGCAGTACTCTACAAGCCACTTGTTATCGGACTTCATGCCATGAAGAATGCCACCAAGAGAATAGCTAAATCACCCTCATTCACTCATGCCCATCCTCATCCTTCTTCCCAAGATCAGCAGTAACTGAGAGTGGTAGGGGAACAGACTCTTTTTTTTTTTTAAAGATTTTATTTATTTATTTATTTGAGAGAGAGAGAGAGAGAGAGAGAGAGCATGAGGGGGAAGGGTCAGAGGGAGAAGCAGACTCCCTGCTGAGCAGGGAGCCCGATGTAGGACTCAATCTTGGGACTCCAGGATCATAACCCTGAGCCGAAGGCAGTCGCTTAACCAACTGAGCCACCCAGGCACCCCACAGACTCTTAATCATTTTCCTCCGGAGCCAAAATAGCCCCCGAGGTCAGTAGAAAAATCAAGTGGCTTTGCAAAGCCGCACATTAGAAGTTATCATTGGGAGTTACAGACACTGAAAAGTATTTTTAAAAAAGACATTTCTTCCAAGTTTCCTGTTTACTGAAAGAAACAAAGGGCATTTGGATTATTTTCACCTTGTTTGGAATCTTCACTTTTTATCTTGGTGTTACTACACTTTTATTTGTATGTTTAGGGAGATCTTAGCAGGAGCAAATTTATTATTCTAAAGCTGTCTACAGATGTACGCTCACACAGCATAACCAAATCACAATTCTATGCAGGATTTTTTTTTCTTCTGTCTTAGATTTTGCAGTTCTTAAAGAAAATGTGAATGCCGTGGTATGTCACAACTTCTGTTAGAGAAGTCCGAGGAAAAGGAGTACAACGTGGTGATCAGCCTTGGCAGTCCCCACATGCAGTGTGATTATATTGTAATACTGTTTGATGCAGTCGTATGTTTGATCAGTTTCAAGAGATGAATATCACCTCACTTCAAACAATATGATACAGTCTCATTGTATGGAATTATGGCTGCTGTCAATCAGCATATGGCATAACCCTTAAAGTGCCATCTTTGGGGAATGCCATAAAAATGATTGCAACACTTGCATTAATTAGTAAGTTTTTACACGAAAACCCAGCATAACCTGTTAAGACAATTTATCTGCTATATCTCTGTTCATTTTTGTTATCATAAAAATATGTATATAACCCCTACATGCATACACTCAGCTGATTAGCTCAACTTATTAGAACAGCCGTGCTGATAACAAAGATATCATAAGAACGAGCCCCCTACTTCTGTGTGGGTCAGTAAACTGTACTTTCTATATTTTGTTTTATGGTCCCCAAATATACCCCTCCCTTGAACCAACCAGCCTACCAAAGTGAGGGGTGGGTGCAAAGTAAGGGTAAACGTTAAATTACCACTAGGTCTATGTTCTTGACAAAACAAACTAAAAATTTGCCAAATGATAAATAAATGGCATACGGATGTATTTGATATGGTAAATAGAGATTCAGTCTTTTGAATGTCAAAAATTTCATTTCGTTAATGTTAATGGTTAGATAGAGCATTTTAAGGGAATAAGAATTATGATCTTTTTTATATTCACTATAGACTATTTTGTCTTTTGCTTGAGGTTGTGTTTCTTTGTTATCAGTTATTGTCTTTGTCTTAGGTTTTGCCATCCTCACCCAATAACACCTGTTGTTTCAACTGTTCCCAATGTGTACATAATTGGAGGCATTATTGCTTTGACATGGTACATACTAATTTGACCTGGGACTTAACATACTTTCTCAAGGGACTTAGCATACTTTCCCCAGATTCAACTGTGGGTTTTTTGTTTGTTTGTTTTGTTTTGTTTTGTTTTAAAGAATTTATTTATTTGAGAGAGGAGAGTGAGAGAGGAGAGAGAGAGAGAGAGCAATGAGCGGGGGAAGGGGCAGAGGGAGAGGAAGAAGCAGATGCCCCACTGAGCAGGAAGCCTGATGTGGGGCTCGATCCCAGCACCCTGAGATCATGACCCAAGCTGAAGGCAGACGCTCAACCGACTGAGCCACCCAGGCGCCCCTTAACTATTTATTGACTGTGTGTATCACTGGGGTATTGTGTGCCTTTTCCCAAGGAATTCCTCTTCCACCATGTTTTCTGGCATTCTCCTTTCTACTTTCACCTAGGCTCCTGGACTGCCATCAACTGAGAAACCACTCGTGGTGAAAGCCATCCCTGCCTCTCAGTATTCACGACATTGTCTAATCCTCTCCCCTTGAGTATGGGCTGAACCTAATGACTTGCTTTTAGTGATAGAATATGGATGTCACTTCTATGATTAGGTTATAAAAGACTACGACTTCTGTCATAGGGACTTCCTTGCTGGCTCTAATGAACCATGCTTCCATGTTGGAGAGCCCCATATGGCAAGGAACTGAGCGTAGCCTCTGGCCAACAGCCAGCAAGGAACTGAGACTCTCATTCCAATAGCCAGTGAGGAACTGAGTCCAGCCAATTAGTAAATGTGAGCTTAGAAGTGGATCCTGCCTCAGCTAACCCTTGATGTGACTGTGGCACCCGATGACATCTCTACTGCAAGACCCTGGTGCAAAAGACTCTGCTAGGTTGTACACAGATTCCAAACCCACAGAAACTGTGAGGTAGTAAATGCGTGGGGTTTTAATGGACTTTGGGTTTATTCGTTACATAGCAACAGACAACTAACACAACTACTATCTCAGTGAACACGCTAAGAGCTCACTACTCTCCTTTTATTGTGAGTAGTAAAAGAGTGGGGCTGGAGATCTTTACACTTTTGCCTTCAAAATATAGACAATTTCATACCCAGGGGCACACTACATGGAAGTGCTGAGCAAGCCCATGAAGAGACATATGACATTTTTAGGACCTTCCCACAGAGACACTGCCATTTTTCACAGGCAAGAGATATTGCCCAGTGTTTTACTCTTTGGGATAGGATTATAAAAGTGCAATTTCTTTTTCTGTAGCAAGTTTGGCACATAAACAGACTAGGGTTATGGAAATATCAAATGGTTTTTATTCATGTCACTGATGGTATATTCTCATCTCTTTGTTTCACAGGTTCTTTCTCCCATCAGCACATCATGTCAGAAGCTTGTTGAGGGTGCGATGGACCATCCCCCTGGAGCCTTCGAAACTGTACAGGAAGGTTGTCTTATTACTGGTAGCAAGATGAGTTGAACAACGCACCCTAAAACAGGGTCTCTACTTTGTGAACTGTTTTATTTACTTAATTATCCACATGAATGGAGGGGAATGGTGATGAAAAGTAATTAGAGTGGTCAATAATCAAAAGCTTTTTATTTTAAGATTTAATACATAGATTTGATCTTTCCTAAGTGTGTTTAACCCAATATTGAGATCTTCTTATTTCCTTGATTCATATCTCCTGCAAAGACACACTCTAGTAAGGTGTTGGATAGGAGAGGGAAGTCAATTTGGTACTGAACACATTCCATGGGTGGGCCATGTGTGATTTATCAAATAATTGATTTATTTAAAGGGTCCCTATGTAGTCTAAGATTTAAAACAACAGTAAGGAAAAAAGAAAACAATGAGATTATTTTTTTTATTAGATTAACAAAGATTTTTTAAATGAATTCTCTCCAGGCTAATTTATAGGGAAAATGGCTTATACATAGTTGGTGGGGTTATAAACTGACACAACCTTTTTAGAGAATAATTCTACCAAAATACTTCAACATTTTAAGCCCATTTCATGTCTTAGAATGTATGCCAAGAAAATAAATCTTAACTTGAAAAATATTAAAAGATATTTATTGAAACATTCTTTATAAGAATAAAAATATTAATGCAACCAAGATATCTGTTAAAAGAACTAAATACATTATCAGATATATAAAATAGAAGCTACCTTAGGCAGCTGAAGGGAGACACTTGTATTATGGAAAGGTATTAGCAATATATTGTTAAATTTTTAAATTCAGCCATTGAACAAAATATACATATATTTTGGTTCCAATTTTGTTTTAAAAAATGTCAACTTTCAATGTGCATGGATGAACAACATATACTAAATCATTAAAACTGGTTTTCTTTAATAGAGGAATTATTGTGAGATATTTGAATACTTTCCAGTGAACATGCATTATTTATTAGTGAGAAAAGACAGCTATTTGCACTTTGAAAAATTCTAGATTTTAATTTTTGCCTTTTCTCTTTTGGTCACTGAAAAAAATTCAACACATAATCATCTGTTTCATTTTGTCCTCTAATTGTTCATCTATTTTTTATTCATTAGCTCAGTTAGCATTTATTAATCATCTATCGTGTGTCCTGTGATAGCCACTGAAGAAACAATACGGAACAATTCTTGAATTTGTGTGTCACCTTTGCAGGTATTCCACCCACTACAAAATTATAAATGTCCTAAAACTGGTTCTATGACATCTACTTTTAAAATAATCTCTTTAGTGTCCAGAATTCTGCTGATGGTTGCCAAGAGTTCAGAGAATACCTTTACATTCAAGTTATTTATTGCTAGAGGAGTGATTTTAGAAATCTGAAATTCAAGACTTGAATTCAAATACTAGAGAATATGCATTGGAATGGATTTAAAAACTCAAAGCCCACTAAACAAACAATAACTTTAGGAATAGTAAGGTCTTAGTATGACTATAAAAGTATCCAAAATATCCAATTGGGATAAGCTAGTCACACAGTTCCCAGTGAGCATGGAGTCAGTGTTGGAGCAGAATAACACCTCATCGGCTAACTGTATCGGTACGAGCACATACGTCATCCATACGGAATATGTATGTAAATATGCTCATGCAATGCATACTCACATATACATATTTGGGAATCAAAGATTTAGTAACCATGTACACCCTTCACTACTGGTTTGAAGTTTTTTATATATCACAAATGACCAATTGCATGCAGGACCTATGTGAGTCAACATTCCATCAGGACAGACATCAATAGGAGCTCCCTGAAGAGCTTTGGGTGGACGGGTCTGATGGCACACCTGTGAAGGGTGGGGTGCTGGCTCAGCTTTTTCAGTGGACTCTGTGATGATGCAAGTTTCTCAAAAATGTAAATTTGTTTGTTTTCAGTAGAGCCAGTCAAGTGAGATCTTTGTTCATAAATTTTGAAGGGACTGCTGGTACTTGGTAAAAACAAAAACAAAAAAACAAGACCAAAAAACCCAACTCACTGGGATGGTTCGTTCAAGGAGTACTTGGCTGTTTTCCAAAGCTTTTTGTATCTTTCCCACAGAAAGTCCCAGAGACTTAATCTGCCACCCTCCTTTGTTTCATTTCCCTGTCATTAATCAGATGACACACTGAGAGAAGAACAGAGGTTGAAGGAAAAAAGTAAAAGAAGATATGAGCAAAGAAGACAAGAGAAGACACAGAAAAGAAATTGAATATGGGTACGCAAACCACAGTTTCTCCGTCTATCTATATGAGAATTTTAGGATATTTGATGTTGATAATGACTACACTTGGAAAAGAGTTCTTTGGAACAAATACAGTTGTGTGAGACTTAAGTGTTAAAAACTAGACAGCAGGCCCAAGCTGGAGTCGTTTATACTATGCCCATATGCCAAAACTGAGACTAATTACAGTTTTGGCTCTTCTAGAAATGGAATCTTAAACCAGTCAGTTGGGGATCCCTGATCAGCACTAGATAGGCCCCTGCTATCCCCTAAAAGGAAGTGGCCTTGCAATCACCAACTCCCTTTTTTGTCCTGTGGAACTTTCTATTCCTGCTCCCTTTAACCTGTAAGTCTTTCATTTCGTAGAGCTCCGCAAAACCCTTCTCTATCTGCTAGACTGGATGCTGCCCGATTTGAATCAATTGTTGCTCATATAAACTCTTATGTTAATATGACTCAGTTTATCTTTTAACATAAGCTATAATCACCTTCTGAGATCTGTGAGGCATTGCTCACTTGAAAATTTCTAGGCTTGACATTGGGAGCTAAAGCTTCTCGTCCAAGCCTTCTCAAAATGGCTGTACAATCGAGAGCACATTATTTGCTTCGGTATCCCTATTTATTAAAAACAAAAAGGTAAACAATGCTTAAAGCACTCATCTCACATAACAAATGTGAAAATAGGAGACACATTGAAGACAGGAAAGTGTTTTGAAAGATTCAGAACTAATTGCAAAATTCAGGCATTAAAACCAAATAAAGATTTTTTTGGGGGGTGGTTGTTGATTGAACAAAATATTATCACTAAACCATTAATGGATGAGTTCAGCTAATAAAAGTGTGTGACTTGTGAAGAAATGGATTGGTATTAATTATAAAAATTATATTATAATTAATGTACTGATTAATGATCTACCAATCAATATCAATTGAAGGTTTATTATTTTAAGGAGAATGGGCAATTAGCAGTTTGACACCATGAAAGAGAGAGAGCCAACTGACTGATGGGTCCCCATCAAGTTTAATTTTAATTTGTTTTAAAAGAATCTTCTTCAGGAGTGAATTTAAATGCACATCGCTCTTTCTCTTTTCAGAAAATGAATATATATGTTGTTTAAAAAGCATATCTGAATGACAAAGAATGAAGTCTGGCATACGTAACAAGAAATGGGCACGTCTTCTAAATGGCCTCGATGGTGTGGTGCAAGTCCTATTCTCTCACATAGTAATATAACTGAATTGCTCTTTAAATTAAGTGAATTTGTATGTCCGCTCTCTCTTAATGGAATCAGTTTTGATATACTCTTTGTTCGTGCTGTTACGGGCTTCAGTCTAAGGGTTCTTTGTATTAACTTTTTAAAGTTACATTACAAAGAGGTTTTAAGATTTCCCAACAGGCTTTTATTTAACCAAAGCTTTTGATCTCAAACCTGCTGGGGCCTAGTGAAATCCTTACCAATTCTCCAGTAACTCCTCACTATTGGAATTTGAAAAGACCCACCTGAAGGATTGAACTCCCGGTATGGTTTCAGCCATCCTTTAGATCACTCTATTTAAGCAGGCCGCAAGGGGGTCTAGTGCACCCTTTGTGATCTGCTAAGCAGCCTAAGGTGTCCTTTGCATAAGTTGTACTCCTAAGGAAATAAAAATCAGGAGGACGCAGACCTATATTCCTTATTTCCTGCTATCTTCAGTTAAAGGGGGATTGCAGGAGGTCTGCTTAACATCTTTTGCTACCTAAATACCTTTTGGACATGGGAAGTCCATAAAAGAACTTTCATTGCATCCATTACCCTACTGCAGTGCATAACAAATTAGATTTAAAAGGCTACTTTTTTCCCCTTACAGCTATTTCCATCATTTTCCTTAAAATTTCAATTCAGTGTCGAGTGACAGAATATTCTGTAATATACTTTAAAACTCTATAATGCCAATTATGCTAACTGAGCATTATTTCCAAAGAATTAGGCTTTATTATTATGGACAAATTATAGTTTAAAAGATAGAGAATTGATTATGTTCAAAACATGTTAAATATAAAACTATATAAAGTAAACATTGTTTTTGAATAACTTCTTTAAATAGAGAAGCACATTAATTTTTATTTGGCTCCCAATTCCCATTTTTAGAAAGGCAAGTTCAACTGCATTGGAAGTTGAAATATATCGGTGCCACCTATTAACCTATTTTGAGAAAGAGTGAAATAAAATTCTCCATGGTAATATTCGAGTGTTTTTATTTATTTCATTTACAAATTCCATTGTGCAGAGATTCTAGTGTTGTAAACAATGAGTATGGAAACAAATGAAACTTTGTAAGGAACACTTTACAATATTTGTTGCTGTATATAAGAATAAATTTACCCTAGGAAAACTTCTTCTATATAACTATTTATCTTTACCTTTCTATTAATGTGGTGCAAAACCTCTTCATTATTTAAAAAAAGTTGTTTGGCTTCAAGGGGAGCAAAATACGTGATCCCAAGTATATGACATTTTGGCATGTGGATTATTCTGAGCTGAAGGCAATCAAAATCCAGCAGGCTAAAGAAAAACTTTTTCCTCTCTTTGACTACCTAAAACAAGTTAGGAAGGGGGCCTGGTCCAGAAAGAAAGCTATTATCAGAGATAACTTTTATCCGAAAGACCTATCTTATCGGCAGAATGCACATCTACTTACCGAACGTCTGTTCTTGTTGTCTTGTGGATTACCCTCCTTCCCTGTAAAGTCCTGGGCCCCAATCCCATTTCTTGGCTCAGGATGGCATATAAGCTTCAACCGCTTGATTTGCCCTTGGCCCTCATATTTTTATGGGGCTCCTGTCCATATGCAACTAAATTTGTTTTTCTCTTGTTAATCTGTCTCATGTCAATTTAATTATTAGACCAGCCAAAGAACCTATAAAAGTAGAAGAAAATTTTTTCCTCCCTTACAGACCTTATGTTGATAAAGAGAGATCTAGTGACTCTAAGGTTGTCATTGTATCAGATGTTCTCATCCCTGACGAAGTCTCAAAGTAACTTTATGCCAAAGAACTAGAAATAAATATATATTTCCAGATGTTGTAAAATATTTGCTATTTGGTGCTCACTGTTTGAGGGAATACTCTCATGCCACCATACGACATCTATTACTAAACATTAAAGGCAGATTGGTACCCGGATGATCTCCCCCTCTTTGAGATCTGCTGTAACTATACAAGAGTAGCCTGGAACAATCTCAACTCTGAATTTGGGGTAGAGTTGTCAGGGAGATGTTCAGTTTGGGTTTCAGAAATGTTACCATACTTATGAAGATGACATAATTTTTCCATATCTCAACCTGTTTATTTCCATAAACATTTGTTACATATCTGATTGGTAAATATTAATGAGTAGTTGTCTGATGGAGTATCATTTTCTGTAGTTCATAGTAACTGATTATCATAGTAACAGCTCGTAGTTAACATAGATAAGTTGCTGTGAATTATTTCTCTGGGGAACGAGGGCTCAAAGACTTGTAGAACTGTGAGAATGGTGGGAATTACATAGAAAATGGTTTCTGATTTTTATGGATACTGTAATGTTAACTTATTATATGTTGCATTACAGTAATCCCCTGCTCATTTGTTTAAAAAAAATCTGTGTATTTTTACATACAGGAAAAAGATTTATTATTATTTTTAAAAGATTTTAATTAATTAATTAATTTATTTTTTATTTGCACGAGAGAGTTGGTGAGAGAGAGCACGAGCAGGGTAGAGAGGGAGAAGCAGGCTCCCTGTGAGTAGGGAGCCCAAAGCAGGGCTGGATCCCAGGACCCCAGGATTATGACCCGAGCTGAAGGTAGATGCTTAACTGACTGAGGCTCCCAGGTGCCCGGGGAAAAGCTTTAATGAAGTATTTCTCATAATCCCAAATTGACTCTATTTCACTTTTATTTATAGTGTAAATAGTTTTGGAGATGGTTACCCTGCAATATCTATCAGCTGAAAAAATGTGTATCACCTAAGATTAGAGAAGTACACTTCCCCAAATTTGACCTTTAGAAATACTTGCAACACTGGTACAGCTGTAGTGAGAAGGACGTTCACTACTGCGTGACGTGTGAGCGTAAGAACTGCGGTCAGCGTAAATGCCCATGGCCTTGGCACCGCGCACAAGACGTCCAGTGTCCACAGCAGTGCGGTTTCGCTGCTCGCTCACCCAGTGCCGACCAACACCTCTTCGTTCCACACAGCAACCGCTGTCAGGCGGAGGGTGCTAATATCACATCTTACGGGTTTAGGAAGTGAAGTCCGGGGAGATTAAGTAATGTGTCAAAAATCACAGAATTACTAACGGTGGAACTAGAATTCAGACCCAACCAAGCCGTTTGGTGGCAGAGCCCATGAATCCCTTACTATAATGCTCGCACATATTTCACTCAAAGAATGAGACAGTTTTAAACATCATGAAATGGAAGAGGTGTCTAAGAAATATTAAATCGAATTTTTAAAAATGCCACAAAGAGGAATTATAGTATGCTATCATTTTGGTAAAAATTATATCCATGTACATTAGAATAGAGAGAGAAAGGTTTGAGGGATTATTCACCAGACTGTTTATGGAAGAGTTTCTGCAGGACTCTTATTTTCTACTTTACATATTTCTATAACATTAGATACTTTATATACATGATAGAAAAAACAACAAAGATAGTTCTTTAAAATATGAACGTATAATTAGGAGAATCAATAAAGACAATGGATTATTTCATCAACCTACAGCATTATTTTCAACATCTCTAGTGCTGGCAGTCAATTTGGCCTTTTTATAACAAAGCAGAAATAAATTATATCACAGAATTTTCATGCTATGGACATTAATTATCACAGTCTGTTTTGGGGGGGATGATTTAAAAAAACAGCAGGGACGCCTGGCTGGCTCAGTCAGTAGCATGTGCAACTCTTGATCTCAGGGTCATGAGTTCGAGCCCCACACTGGACTCCAAGACTACTTAAAATAAATAAATAAATAATAAGTACAGAAATAAAAATTTAAAAAATAAATAAATACAGATAAATCAATAAACTTAAAAACTAAGTTAAAAAATTAAAAATAAATAAATAAATTAAAAAAAATAATAACCCTGAGAATTTTTTTTCCTCGTGTAAGCAAGTTTTGCAAGTGACCTGTCTTATAACTATTGAATAAAAACTGTTATATCGATAGAGTTATACTATTTTTGTTTCACATTCTCTATATTATAACACAAATATTTTTTTCTTTTACAGTTTTAGGGAAAGGGAGATTCACACACCCTTCCTAATATATAAAACCACTTACTACTTTTGCATTTAAAAGTTATTTACACAAGCAGGCATTGCATCCAGGTTCCTAGGAAGGGAAAAAATTCTGTGCATTTTATTCTGAAGTTACAAATGATATTTGATATACTGCTGGGCTAAACACAGGGTTTGGGCTGGCTCTAGCCCTACTTCTTACATTTCAGCATTGAAAAAAAATCAGTCATGGGTAATGCTTTCAAAAACTCTAATCCAAAGCTTTGCTTATGGATATCATATGATTTTAAAAGGTAATAAAGAACATTCCCTGTAATCAAGGGTGAGTCAAGGAAAATGGCATACAAGGGAGTAAGTCAGCCAAACAAAAACTTGACCCAACACCAAGCTCATTGTCAGAACCACAGCTGCCACATCAACCAATGAGACCTGAACGGGAGGCAGCCAGGAAGTCAGGTGCCGAGACTGGAAAGACTCTGTTCCAGATACATTGGCAGTTGGCCCTTCAGCTGCTGTACATCCCCAGTGTGGGCCCGGGGGTGTTGGATCTGGGTTTGGACCACAGGAGGGGAGTGGAGTGAAGTACAATCAATATTGTCAACAGCAAGGTTGTCAAGTTAGTACTGATAATATATTCTGGGAAGATACGCTGTTTTGCTCTTTGGGTTCTATGTGGAAGGAGGGCCCGCGGAGAAGGCACTAGCAACTCTGAGAACATAATCTACCCCTCTGCTCCTACAACCTGGTTATGGGGTTCAGTTTTCCTTTAACCTTCGATTCCTGCAGATAGCATGTCTTGCTTACTAAGTAGGGCCTTGCAAACTATGGAGAGAGAAGTGTTTAAAGGTTTAAAGGGGAGGTGTGGTTAGAAGGAACATGATACTCAGATTTTAAAAAGAAAATGGATTTTTGAATTTGGCATTATGAACAGAGAGCTGTCATGTTTCTTTCCTTCAATAGAGAAAATAAGTGACCCAAAACAGAAAATAAATGACCCTTGCTGTGATTAGCAGCTCTCTGTGTCTGTTTAGTGTCAAGAATGCTGCTAGTATCTAATAAAAATTTATAATCATAGATCACCTCTTCAAACAAAAATGACTCAACAGAGAATAGATCTTTATGTCAGGTCATCTTACAACACTTTTGAAGCTAAGGAGTGTCCCTCTTGCATAAAGCAGACATTTCCTCAATGCTGAAAACCAATTATGACTTACTGAATCCTGAGCTTGTCTTTGAAATTATCCCTAGTCACCCAGTTGTCTGACCTCCAGGTTTATGTTATTACACTCTCACTTTGGTGGTGAGACTTTGTATGCAGTTTATGAAAATTTTCCTTATTGACGAACACATTAGTCCGCTGTAGTGAATAGCATCTGGTATGGGACCCTGAGCATAGTAGGTTCTCAATAAATGTTTGTTAACTTTTATAGTAGCCACTATGAATTGTGAGACATTCTGGGGAGTATGAAAGACATTATAAGATCTTAACTTTCAGTGGGAAATACAGAGGGTACAGAACAAACACAAATGAAATACAATAGAAATATACTAACATACTCCGAATTTAAAAAATTATCATATACACATGCATAGGGAAGAAACACTTGGAGTGGCCAGAGATTAACTTTCCAACATGGTTCCAGTGGAGGAGATGGATACAATTTATGATAACGGCTAGCATTTGTTAAACACTTACTATGATGGCCAAGCATAATGTTAACAACTTTTGATATCTTGATTATCTCGTTTAATTTTCACTACAACTGTAATATTACTATTTCCATTTTACAGATATGAAAGCTGGGGCTCAAATTTCAAAATCATTACCCAAGGTAGATAGGGGGGCAGCCAGGGTCTGCAGCCAGGAACACTATGATCTGGATGTTTATTTTGCGTCCCGCGCAAAGTGCGTATGTTGAAATCCTAATGCCCTATGTGATGATGTTAGGAGGCAGGGACTTTAGGAGGTGATTAGGTCATGAGAATGGAGCCACCGTGAATGCAATTAGCGCCCTCATCAAACAGACCCCACAGAGCTCCCTCACCCCTTCTGCCACGTGAGAACACAAGGAGAGGACGGCTTGCTCTGAACCAGAAAACAGGCCTTTGCCCCAATCCCTGCTGGCGCTTGGATCCTGGACATCAGCCTCCCGAACTGAGAGAAATCACTCTCTGCCTGTGGTGTTTTGCGATAGCCCTCCAAACAGACGAAGACACCCAACAATATGGAAGAACCGTAATCTCACAGTCGCAAGACTGGGGGTTCTCTAGCACTGTTCCGGCATAACCGCAGCTGCACATTTAGGACGCAGGTGGAAACCGAAATACCGCTTGGCTGAGACTGTGCCTCTGGAGATCCAGTTATCTTCTGACTCCTCAACAGCAGCGCTCGCGGCTTCCTGTCGCTGAGTGTTGCCATCCTCGTGCCCCTTTCTGTCCCTGATGGCACTTCTCCTTCTGCTTTGCACTTGTCCTCGCTCGCCTCCTTTCTCCCCGCTGACTTCTAAGCAATCAAGCCTACCTTTGCCACGTGGTCTCTGCTCCCTTCCTGCTTCCTGTGTGGTTGCTTTTCCGTCTCTGAACCTCTCTCTCGCTTCGGCCTTCCCTTCTGTCTTGAATTCACCTGCCTCTGAGACTGGCTCAGAGGTCAGCTGGCCTGCATTCCTATCCCTGGGGAGGAGCTCCGTCTCCGCGGGCCACCCCAGAGACCCAGCCCCTGAGGGGAGACAGCAGCCTTTGGGTAAAGCACTCACATCACCCTGAACCGGCCTGGCCAGGTGTGATGGTTACTTCTATGTGTCAACTTGGCTAGGTATGGTGCCCGGTGTTTTTTGGTCAAACACCAGTCTCCATGTTGCTGTGAAGATATTTTTTAGGTGTCATCAACATTTAAATCAGTAGACTTTGAGAAAAGCGGATTACTGTCCATAATGTGGGGAGCCCTCCTCCAATCAGTTGAAAGAGAAAGATCGAGGTCCCCCTGCAAGGAAGGAATTCGGCCTCCAGGCTGCCTTCATACTCAAGATGCAGCATCAGCTTTCCTGGGTCCCCAGCCTGCTGCCTGCTCTGTCAATTGCAAACTTGCTAGCCCCCACAATCCACTGAGCCAATTCCTTAAAATAAATCCTTCTCTCTTTCTCTACGTATATTCACATCCCCTTGGTCTGTTTTTCCGCAGAACCCTAATACACCGGGGGAGTAGGTTCATGACGACAGTGAGCTCTGATCAGAAAAGGCGTTGTGTTCAATCTAATCAGAGCCCATAAGAACGGAAACTAACTAGTTGATCTGAGGAATGAGTGACAAGACTAAGAATACCTTAAATAAATAAACATGAGATGGCTTTGAATTGGCACATGGAATATCAGACAGTCAATCATACGAAAAGTTTCATTATATCTGAAGCTACTGCAGTAGAACGACTTAGTATAACTTCAGCTTGAGGAGGGGAAGGGAAACTTCGTTTCATTCAGCATCCTTCGATGTCAAGCCCTTTTATATACAGGAAATCGTCACTTAATTATCATTTAATTTCACAATATTTAATTGTCACAATATAATTTAATTTATTGCATTTAATTATCACAATACCCTGCAGAGTCGGACCTTGAGATGTAAGGAGGACAAGTCACTTGCCAGTGGTTACCCAGAAAGCAAGAGGTGATTCTCGTCTTGACCAAGGATACCCAGACAATGTTGCTCATTACTTGCTTGAATGGACTGGCCTTGTCTTCACCCCAGGACTGCTGTGCACCCTATACCCTTCGTGTGGACACTTGTCCCTGCTTCACATTCTTTATCTTTAAAATTGCAGCTTGAATGATGTCTTTAGGGACTCACTTCTCTCTCCCCAACACCCCCAAAGTCTGAATGAATCAAGACAGCTTCTAGCTCTTCAAGCTCCCAGCAGTTTTTTTCATAGTACATGGAATTAGGCATTTGTGTGCAAGCCTTTCTTTTAAGTGAGTTTTCTCTACTGGACTGTCAGTTGCATGAGAACAAGAACTGCAGCGATTTTGTTCCCCATTTTATCTCTGGGCCCTAGTGGACATGTGGTAGGGACACAATGACTATATATTGAATAAAGTAATTTGGATGAATTTGAAGACAAATCTGTCTGAGCTCGTAGTTCCTGCTCTCTTCCTTTCCACCACGTGACTTTCTGATTCTTTCCCCTAAAAACTAACAGGTTTCTGACTTTTTAAAAAATAAATAGAAAAGCACCTGGTCTCCTGTCCCAACCCCTGCCCTGATTCAAATTCTGCATAAAGAGAAGCCCATTTTTAAACAGCCCTTCTGTTTATTTTACTATTTTACTACTAGGGTTATTTTACTATTATACTAGTATACTATACTATTAATAAAATTTTTCCTCCCCAAGCACAAAACCTTAGAATGAGATTTGCCTTTTCTCTACTTCTGTTTTAGTCCAACAAGCCACATGTTTCTTTAAAGATTTTATTTACTTATTTGACACAGAGAGAGACAGCCAGCAAGAGAGGGAACACAAGCAGGGCGAGTGGGAGAGGAAGAAGCAGGCTCCCAGTGGAGCAGGGAGCCTGATGTGGGGCTCGATCCCAGGACTCTGGGATCGTGCTCTGAGCAGAAGGCAGACGCTTAATGACTGAGCCACCCAGGCGCTCCAACAAGCCACATTTTAACATATATACAAACTGTGTGACAGTAATTTTTCGATCCATGCTAAAGGTTTTAAAGAACTTGTGAAAACAGGCACCTCAAACTTATCTTTGAATATATATTGATTAGTCCAAGAAAAATCAGAAACATAGGGAAATGTCCTCAATGGGCCTAGGTGAGAAGACTATTTGAACCTCTATTCTTAAGGCATTTCAACTAAACTTATCAAAACCCTACTAACGTATGTTTATTGATAATGAATGTTATGCAAATCTTTTATATTCTATAGGAAACAATATTCAGACTCTTCAACAACAGCAGACTGAATCTCAGTGGCATGGGTTTTTAATGCCTTAATTCTGGAGTTGATATTTCCTCGCCAACAGAAAGCAGCAAGCTGAAAGTCAAACTGCATAAAATCAGAGGAAATCACATATTCATCACTTTGTATTTGCCCTGCCCATTTACTGACGTGTTTCTCAGATTTTCAAAGATTTAAGCATCAGATGTTTGGCAATACTTACAACATCTGCTTCAAACTGGGCAGGTGACCTTGAAGAGTATTCATGCACTGAAGGCTTAGTTATAGGTTTGTACAATCAGTTCTATAAATATAAGGCAATATAGTTATCTATTTGTTTTAATTTTCAGTAACAAATTTAAAATATTTTCCATTGTGCAAAATACAGATGGGATTCAACATTTGACTTTACTTTTCTGAATTCGTATTTTAATTTGTCTAGTTTTAGGGCTCATCACCAATGGCTTTGCACACACACGATCAAACCTTAGTAGATCATTCTTTATCAGTTAAGAATGTGTTCAGCTGGAAGTTACAGAAAGCTGAAAACTTGGCTTAAACAAGAGAGGTTTCATTATCTTCCTCAACAAAATGTCTGGAGGAAAGTAACTGTGGGCCTTGGATCAATCAAACAATATCCAGACAGATTTCAATACACTTCTCTTACTTCTTTCCTCAGCTATGTTGTCTTATGGCTTCAAGATGGCCACTACATGTCTACACATCAAGAAAGCCAAAGCTTTTAACCTGTCAAATCTGGAATTACATGGTCAGCAGCAGTGAGGTAATCTGCTTGATAGACTCCTTCTACCCACCATGGAAAGGCAGCCTTCTCTGAAATAATCTACTCTCTGCTAATAACTTTTTTTTTATCCTGCCTCCTTTTGCCCATAAGAGTATTCCACTTTGTACAGCTCATAAGAGCTTCTTTCTATTTGCTAGATGGGTTGTTGCCTGATTCATGAATCATTGAATAAAGCCAGTAAGTTGAATTTACCCAGTTGAATTTGGTTCTTAGCAAAGGGCATCAGAAAAGTATTGAGTTTTTACTTTTACTCAGTTGAATTTGGTTTTTAGCAAAGGGTATCAGAAAAGTATTGAAATGAGTATATTGCCAATCTGACCCAAATTGGTATTCTTTTTTGAAAGAGGAATGGAAAGGATGGCTCTTGGAGAGTCAGTTGATGGTGCTTGCCATAGACTCCTTTGAAAACAAAACTCTTTCTGATTAGTAGGCATATTAACATTAGTAAAGTCTAGTTGTGTAAGTGAGGGGTGGGGAGGGTATGAGGAAGGCTACCCTAGACTACCTCTTGCCCTCACTTCTCTTATTACCTCAAAGTATTATGGCCTTTTTATTTGATGAACAAACAATCTAAATCCCTCATTTTATCCATGATGAAATAGAGAAATACAAGGGATAAATCAACTATCTAAGATCATAAAATTAGTGGCAGCTGTAGAAAAAAATCACACATTTTTTTATTTGGTCCAATGTGTATCATACCATTGTTTTTCATTTGTCTGCCTTTTGTTGTTACATAATTTGTCCCAAGGGAATCATAATTGTGGCTGCACTGAATTCTATCTCTTCATTTTAGTTGTTCTCCACATTGAGAATCCTCTCTTCTCCAAGAGGAATTCCCCAAATTATTATTTCTGAGACTTCCTTAAGAGGTATAGAAACATGATGTGAGCTAATGAAGTTTCAAGAAGGGCTCGTCCTAATTCCATACACCTTTACTGTGATTCATGAAATATTTGGACTTTCTATGATTTTAAATTGCACTTATGATTTCTATTTACCATGTTTCGCTTTGTAATTTTTCTATTCCTAGTTAGATTAGTTGCTATTTTTTGTTACTAAATGGGAGTCATATTTTCTATTTCTATTCTTTGACTTTTTTTTTAAACAAGCACATTTGACATATTTGTTTAACTTCCAACCACTACACTCTTCCACCATCAATATATTATTTCACTTCCTCTTTGTTTCATCTCCTAAACTAAGTCATTATATTTTTACTGCAATATTTATTTAGATTTATGCACATATTACTAAATTATTTGATTACTGTGGTTTGTATCTCTTCCTTCTTCTCTTCTGGTTCAATGTTCTTCTTATTGAAGTACATCCTTTAGTGGTTCTTTCAGTAAGGAAACTGAGAACGGTCAACTCTATCAGTTTTTATTAAAAAATCTCTTTGTCATATTCTTCATCTTTAATTATAGTTGATTTGAGCATGAAGTTTTAAATTGACAGGTGTTTTCCCCATCACACTTTTGGGTCTATTATTCTATTTTCTACTGGTTCTATTTTTGTTGATGAAAAGTCTGCTTCAGCCTAATCGTTGTTCTTTAGGTAATCTGAATTTTCTTTCTAGTTGCTTTTAATATATATGTATTTTTAAGTTTAGCATTATTTATTCTACTGCATTTTACCTAGATATGGATTTATTTTTATTTATTTCATCCCTCTGTAATTCTTATTAGATATATGTGTGATCATTTCATTCTTCCCTTCATGCCTCATAGCATTAAAAAAATTGCATTTGTTCTCCTTTCTTCTGTACTAATTGGAGGTAATTTCCTTGGACATGTCTTCTGGTTTAGGCAATAGTTCTTTAGCTACTGAGTAGCTCATCCATTGAGGATTTTCATTTTAATGAACGTATTTCTCAATCTCGTAAAGTTTTCTTTGGCTAGTTTTCAAATTTGCCTTTCCCTTTTTAAAAATTATATTTTGCTCTTTCATTTTATAGCTATTCCTTCTTTAATCTATTTTATCATTCTATTTTGTAGATTCTTGTAGATTATTTTATTACATTAAAGTATCAAGGTACTAATCTTTCTGTTGTGTCTCCTGATTCTCCCTACAGAAACTTGTTTCCATCTGTGGCTTGTCATTTTGGTAATAGTGCACTTTTCTTCACTTTAAGATTCTTGAACCCCCCCCAGGCTGGTTCAGTGTCCTTACACCTAGGTCTGGGATTTTCTTCTCCTTCTCCTTCTTTTTACAGTATATTCTTTATTTGAGATTTTCAAATTACTCAGCATGAATGCACACTTGCATAGAGTCATCGTTGGGGGTCTAATATTTGCTGAGAATTTATTTCTTCCTTTGTAGTAAGTGGAAACATATATCCTTGTTGCTTACCTAAACCAGTATCTCCCACACTTACTGTGGTGTCAGATCTGTGCTTACCACTCTGACCACAAATTTCTTCTGTATTTCTGAAGCAATTGTATTTTTTCTTTCAAACTTAACTATGTATCATATTTTTGATATACCATATCCAGAACGCCCACAAGTTAGCAGAAAAAAACTTATTTATGTTAACTTCAGCTTGCCATGTTGCTAGAAACAAAAATCCTGTTGTTATTATTATTATACTATTACTAGTGCATTTTATCGAAATACTGTCAAAGGACTGCTCCCGTGCTTATTATTCTTGCCATTTCTACACCATTTTAAGAACAGAATCATATGGCTGCTCCAATCAAATCCTCAACTAATCTGTGTTGCAACATTTTCATACTGTTTTTACATAACTGGCTTCCATATTTTAGATTATGCTTATAGCATAGAGATAGAACAAAATAATTTGTATAGATTTAGATCAGTCACACACTATTTTGAATTCCTTCAGGCAAAGTAACAGCAGAATTTCATATACTGAGTTCTTAAGTATATTTTTTTCTCCACTCTTTTGAGATCCCCATTTTAACAATGTCCTCCCTTCTCCACTCTTGTAACTCCCAAAGGGGGAAGAGATGAGAGGAAGATACTGAAAGAATTTGTGAGAAATGACAAAAAGAAAAATAAATATGTAATAAGTTGGCAGAAGACGGGAAGGAAATAAAAAAGATTAAAGGGTAAATTTGGAGGAGTGGAGAAAAGAAGATGGAAATGAATAATGGAGCTTTGGATAAATGATGAGAGCAAGAAGGTAGGGGAGCTGGGGTGGAGAAAGTGTGGAGCATTGGGGGTGATAAGAAGAGGAAAAGAACAAACATCATTTATGGCTCGTGGGGGCTGGACAGAATATTAGGTACTTCCTATATCTCATGTAGCACCACCAAATGGGTGAACTATGAATGGTTATGTTATTTCATTTGGTAAATCTATTAAGTCAGTGACATTAAATAATTCATCCAAGATCTGAAGGATGACTAAAACCCAGAGTCAAAATTCAAGCCCAAATCTGTGTGTTTTCACCAAACCTGGGGCAGGATTGGAAAGGTCACTCTCCACGCTCTGTGTAGAGCACAGGACAGATGCCCCTGCTTCTTTTCTTTCTTTGCTGGTTAATTGCATCTCTGATTAGTAGAGGACAAAGGGAAATGCACAGAAGAGAAGCCTGACAGGGTTGAGAAATGGCTGGGAGAAAGGAAGACGATTCATTTCTAAGCTCTTTGTCCCCTAGAAATGTAGTAGGCCTCCGAGGAAGAGCCCCTCAGCGTAGGCAGGGACAGCCTGAGCCTTGAAGAAAGCATAACCCAGAAGTGAATGGGAAGAGAAGAGCTGAAGCATTTTCAGACCTCACTACTCCAGCAAGCTGAAAAAAAAAAAAAAAGAAGGCAGAAAGATCTTCAACTCCTTCTTCCTCTCCATTCACGCTATCATATACTGGGCTGCCCAGTATTGCCCTTTAAAATCAAGCCTCCTTCGAGAGCAGTGAACGCACCAGCATCTGTAGGGTGCGTAGGATTCCATGTCATTCTTGTTTAAGACGCAATACAACTTAAATAGGGTTTGCTGCATTACTCACCAACCCGTCCTCCCCCCAAAATACCAAGGCGGTATTATAAAACAATTTCAGGTCTGAACGAGTCCTCTGTTCCCACCGATGATGCCACGTACCACGTCTCCGTGTTGCTAGTAGTAGCACGGAAGTCAGCTAGCTGTATGGTGACGTAGGCTCACCTTGTCATTAAAGTTCAAGAAAATCACAGGTCCCTTCCTTTAAGAAAAAAAAAGAAAGAAAAACTCTAAAAAATTCTTGCTAATTTTTATCACCATTTTTATTGTGTGATTATTTCCAGAGATGGAAATAAATGTCACTTTTAATGCCCAAAGTCAAGTTTAGTGTTATCTCAAATCATCTCTTGATAAACCCATCATTTAAAATGGTCTATTCTAATTAGAGACAAGTTTGGAGAATGAGTGTTTCTTTCGGCTCTCTCTTAGGGGCTTGTAGAGCCTGCGAAGTATTTCAGAGAAGGCAGGACCTCCCTCTACAAATCTTAAATTGCCCACGCTTTTGAACTCCCTTTCTCTTTTAAAGCTACCTAGGTTAAAAATTAAGCCCCTACAGCGAAGGGCACCTGTATTTGTTCCTCCTATTATGCAGCTATAGTGAAATGCTTTACAGCTGTCTAAATTAGCATAATTAAATCCACATCAATTAAAAACCTCAATCACCTCTCTCCCCTTCACATGTAGATGGTGACATTTGTCTAAGGTGGGACATAACAAAGGAACTTTTTAACAGTTGAAGATCTGGCTGAAAAGGAGGGTAATAGGATTGGTCTATTGTCCTGGGTTCACCTTAAGACTGCGAGCAGTGGTCCACCCGTGCTGCTCGGCCTAAGGAGGAGGCGGTTTGCATTTCAATGCTTCTGGCACCGGGGCGGGCCATTAGAGATGTGCATTTTACAACAGGCCTTTCCTTCTATTGCTCTTTATCCAAGAGTAATGAGGGTAAACAAAGCACCATTGTGACTTTGGGGATGGTGGTTGTTTTTAAACTGGGGAAGCCGGGTGACCTCAGGATAGCGACAAGACTACACCGTGTGGTGCTGGCAAAGAAAATTCCTGGAGATGAAAACTGACATGGGGTCCAGGGGTTAATTTCTGGAACAGACAAATTTGCATACAAATGAAAAATGATGGGCTTTCTGTTCTCCTAAATTTTCAATGTCATCAGCATCAAACAGCAGCCTGTGCTCCTTGCCTTTTGAAGAATATTCATTACTTTAGAAGAAGGGTCACCTTGTTTGGTGTTCAACTCAATGCAGGTCAATGACTTCATCTGTGAAACTTAATCTGGAGGGTGTTTTGGGTGCATTTTTGTAATTCTTCCAAATGTGGCTTAAATGATACTTATTGTTATAATCATAAACTTTTCTGAAAATACGAGTGCCATGTGGTTGACTACTTTGAGCATTTACCTTTTTCACCCTCTTGCGTTATTTAACCACATTTGGTTGACCTTTTCTTTTTACAGTATTGCAGAGGAGAGCAACTTGGTGTATGCTTAGTTACTGGATACAAGACAGGACATGATGATACTTACTAATTTCTCTAAAGCACATGGTATTTCGTGATTCTTATTCGACTTTTAATTGTTTTTTTTTCGTATTTAAAGATTTTATTATTTTTTTTTTTAGAGTAGTTTTAGGTCCTTAGCAAAATTGAAAGGAAAGTACAGGGAGTTCCCATATACCCCCCGCCCCCGCTGTGATCAACATCGCAGATGTACGCCAGAATAGTACATTTGTTACGACTGACAAACCCACCCTGACACATCATAATCGCCCAAGTCCATAGTTTACCTTAGGGTTCACTCTTGGTGTTGCACATTCAATGGGTTTGGACAAATGTATAATGGCATCTATCCATGATTGTAGTGCCATAGACTATCAAACATATGTAGTATCATATAGTTTCATTGCTCTAAAAATCCTCTGTGCTCTGCTTATTCATCCCCACCCCCCTCTTATCCCTGGCAACCACTGATTTTTTACTGTCTTAGTAATATGCACTGAAATTTCCTGCACGTCTTTTCATGGCTTGATCGCTCGCTGAATAATATTCCATTGTCTGGATATACCACAGTTTATCTATTCACTTACTGGAGGACATCTTGGTTGCTTCTGGTATACTTTTTTTGATGACATCATTCATACCTGCTCATTTTTATGATGTTAGAATAATATAAGTATGCAGAAGGAAAAAAATTATTCAGAGTTCTAGGTCCCAAGATGACTGCCAGTTACTATTTTTAGTGTATACCTTTCCTCGGCCTCTTTTCCATGCTCTGTTAGAAATTTCCAGCACAAGGAAGGCTAGGACACACCCTGGTGCCTGCGGCAGAGCTGGCTGTCCTTACTAGCTAAGGCTGTTGTCAAGGACATCCTGCTGGTGTCACCTTCTCAGGAGTCGAAATCCCTCTCCCTTCTCTACTGCACCACCAGTGATCCCACTAGAAGACCCCAAACAACTTCCTGAAATCCCTCAACCATCCCTTTTGTACAATACAGATGGCTCTAGATGTTGCTGTAAATTCCTAACTGTTAAAGTACATCAAAATTCTTATTCAAATTTTAGGACAATATTGAAATGGTTACATTTGTGTAATGAAACAAAGAATATTTCCCCCAGCTCCTCAGCTTCTCAGAACGGCAGGATGCCTCGGTGGGCATGTCTGACTCTACGGGCCCTTCCGATTTGCCTGCATTTCCTGTGGGGAATAGTTAGTGATACTTTTTATTGAGTCGTTGAACGCTTTTCAACACTTTACTTCTCTCTAGTGAGTGAGATGCCTCCTTGGCAGTTTATTGTTGTTGTTTCTCTCTCTGTACTATTAATAAGAAAGAAAGGAATCAGGCATAAACTTCAGAAATCTTATAAAAGGAGAAGCTCTCATTTTTAGGATCTAAAATGATGAAGAAATCCCTTATAGACATAGTAGCATCAAGGCAGCTGAATTGCTATGATTCATAAGCCATAAAAGCAATATCGTCACATGCATGGGGATAAAATGTATCTGCCTTAACCTGGAACTTTCCAGGCATATATAATCCAGTCATATAAATCCCTGGTGTAATGAGTACCTTTAACATATGTCAATCGATCAGAACTCTCTTTAAGTTTTTCATGAAGTTATGTTTATTGCAATTATGACTTGCTAAAGGAATTTTGAAGCGATAAACAAAATGTCTCAAGGTCTACATGTCCTGTTTAGACAAGGAGTTTTATATTGATTCTAGTCTACTTTTACCTAACCTTATGTAGCAAGTATCACAACGACATAATTAGAAAATTTGGTACAATATTTAGCCCTGGTCGCAGTGTGGTGGAATTGTTTGACTGCTGAGTAACTGAAGCTTGTTTGCATCCTAGTGTGTAGTGAAAGGCAAACTTCAAAGAAAATATTATATCTCCCAACTCCAGCTCCTGAGTGTCTTGGAAGTATAATACAGCAAGGCTTAAAACTCCCTGCTGGGGAAAGGGCAATTTGACACTGAAACTACTGTTAAACCACTATTGAAACACTGGTTTGCAAGAGTTCTTATTAAATAAATATAGTTAAAGCCTTAAAAGGCACGAGGAAAATACACCCAAGTCATAGGGAAAAAAATGGGGGAGAAAAGTCTTTAAAGTTGGACAGTATGTGTTGACAAAATTTGGAGATTTTTAAACATGTATCTACACATTTATTTTATAAATTGTACATAAGACTGGCTCCTTTTCCAGTGCAAAATCAAATATTTAGATTTGCAAAAACCTATGGAAGCCAGATTTTAGACAAAAAGGGATTTTTTTGTCAGACTGTCAGTCTCTGAATTTCATCACAATCTGTTCAGCTGTTTTTGTTGCAGGCAGGCGTAAACCGTACTGGGTAAGTGTGTGTTTGTATTTATTATTAAAATGGGGATGCTAAATCCTGCTTTCTAACAGTCTTCACGTTCTTTAAGGCTGTGCTGGTCACAGAGTAGCAGACTCACCAGGTCCACGTATGAGAGTCACGTGCGGAGTGGGAGGGAGAGAGGACCACTGGCAAATGCCCTCAACTAGCACCTTCACTGCAAAACAAGGTTTTGAGCTTTTTAAAAAAAACAACCTGGCATTCTTCCTCATAACTTTTCCTTCACCTGTACGTACTTATTCTTGCCTTGAAGAGGGATGGGGAATTGATTTGTCCGTGGCAGATTGAAATGTTTTATTTAACCGTCATGATTTCTTTATCCTACCCTCTGCACTAATCTAAAACTAAGAAGCTGGGCTGGCACTTGGGACATCCTTTAGCATGCACGTATGAGTGTACGTGACCATGGCCTGAGAGGGTACTACAGATAGAAGCTGCGTCTCCAGACGGTGGGACAGCAGATTAGAGAACAAGCCAGCAAACAAATACCGAATCTTCTATAATTACATGTCTATGGAGCTCGCTCTTCCGCCAGCTAGGACTTTCCCATACATGGCTCTTGACATACAGAGTCACATCTAGCAAAAAGATTTAAGATGACATTACTGCTTCAGAAATACAGCTCTTTACAACAAGACAACAATACAGGGTGCCTGGGTGGCTCAGTCGGTTAAGCATCTGCCTTTGGCTCAGGTCATGATGCCGGGGTCCCAGCATCGAGCCCCGCATCGGGCTCCCTGCTCAGTAGAGAGCCTGCTTCTCCCTCTGCCCTTCACCCCACTCATCCCCTCTCTCAAATTAATAAATAAAATCTTCAAAAACACCAAACAGAAAAAACACAGGACGATAATACAGTTGTTCTAATCACAACTGACGGTGACAGATTAACATTTGAGGTCCATTTTCGGATTTTAAAGATGTATAAAACTTATACTTTTAATTGAGTGTATTACTCTGCTCAGGGCCGCCATAACGAAATAGCACACACTGAGCGGCTTAAACAATAGAAATGTACTTAATACAGTTCGGGAGGCTAGAAGGCCAAGCTCAAGGTGCCAGTCGGGTTGGTTTCTGGTGAACCCTTTCTTCCCTCCCTGCAGACAGCACCCTCTTGCTGGGTTACCACATGGACTTTCTTGTGTGTGAATGCAGAGAGAATCTCTAGTGCTTTTCCTCTTAAAAAACACAAGTCCTGTTGGATTAGGGCATAACCTCAGGACCCCACTTAATCTTAATGACCTCCTTAAAGGCCCTATCTCTAAATATAGTCAACACTGGGTGCTAGAGCTTCCACATAGTAATTTGGGGGAGGACACAGTTTTGTCCATAGCACTGAGATACAAGGCTCACCGGAAGTCCAGGTTTCTTTTTATCCGGCTGGCTTTCTACGTCCGTTCAGTGTAAGACTAGTCTCCACATTCTGTTCAGAACTTCTGATTTGCAGTTTTATCCATTTCTGATTAGTAACACACGGTAAAAATGAATGCCATTGCTCCATATATGTGGTTTGGTACACAAATTATTTCTAAAAATAAGGTCTTTGGAGAATAGTAATTAAAGGTATTCTTGGTGATTAAAAAAGGTTGAGAGGGCTTGGAGAGACTATTACGTGTCTGAGGAGGTGACTTCAACTAAGAAGTCTCTTGAGATCACTTCCGGTTTTCAGCTCCAAGAATCTATGAATGCAGTCATACTCATAATACAATTTCATCCCCAAGAATGAAGAATTGTATGGCATTAAGAACCCAGTAAACTACAACAAAGCAGTCTTCTCTCCAAATTTTTAAGAAGTAAATATTGCTGCTAGATTTACAAAGAATGCTGAAACTCCTAAGCCTGGTTGTGTACCTGTGGCAGAGACTGACTTTACCTAGATACTCATCAATTCCATTTCCCTTTCTGGGCAGGGAGACTCCATTTCCCAGCTTCCTTTAGGTTTGGCCATGTGATTAGGTCCTGGCCATTCAGAAGTGGCTGGAAATGAGATACAACACTTCCAGAACTGCCCAGCAAACTATCTCTGTGATTTTTCATGATTTCTCTTCTTTGGAAGTAATAATGGTGGTTATGTTTTGAAGTCACATGATACACAGAGCTTGGGTCCCATAGTCACCAATGGAAAGAAGCACCCAGGAAAACTCTGATTTTTGGGAATAAGAAATAAATTTTACTGTGCTAATCCACTGAGATATGGGGGTTGTTTGTTATAGCAGCTAACAATAATTGTCCTTATTAGTATAATGCCAAGGACATTTAAAAAATTTTATTTTGTTAGAGATTTTATTTATTTATTTTAGAGAGAGAGCACATACAAGCTGGGGGGAGAGGCCCCGGGAGAGGGAGAGCAGACTTCCCACTGAGCAGGGAGTCTGATTCAGAGTTTAATCCATGGGGCTTGATCCCAGAGATCCCAAGATCATGATCTGAGCTGAAGGCAGAAACTTAACTGACTGTGACACACAGGTGCCCCTATGATACTAATGACATTAAAAGAAATTTTGGGACAGCAGATTATATTTTATCTATTGAAAATTATATACCATTGTGGGGCGCCTGGATGGCTCAGTCATTAAACGTCTGCCTTCGGCTCAGGGTGTGATCCCAGGGTCCTAGGATCGAGCCCCGCATTGGGCTCCCTGCTCAGTGGGAAGCCTGCTTCTTCCTTCCCATCCCCCCTGCTTGTGTCCCCTCTCTCACTGGCTGTCTCTCTCTGTCAAATAAATAAATAAAATCTTAAAAAAAAAAAAAAAGAAAAAATATACCATTGAAAATATACTAGGCAAAAAATGCAGAATTTCTAATTGTTTTAAGAAATCAAATGAATGTAGTTGCTATCCTGGTAGCTTTTGTCTCCATCATCAGCGAGATTCTGACCAGAATCTTTCTGCATCAACTATTAATTGTCATTTGCCACTAGGTGTACCCACAAATCACAACAGGGCTTTAGGCTTCCACCTGTTCATATCTTTGATACTATTGAACATTGGGAAGCACTTTTAAAAAGTGGATTTAAAGGCACTGATCAGATGCCACTTGTACCTCCCCTGTCCCCTAAAATACATCTGGTGAGAATTCTATATCTTCTGAATTCCATTCGTCTGGCCAAACCAACAGTTTAGTTCAGGGATGGCAAATATGTTATATCTGATGTGTCTACTCAATGAGTTTGTAGTGACTGGGCTGTGAAGGACTCAGAGGTAGAGCCTCAGATCATTGGAATCATCTTTGTCTGCCAAAGGCCAGAGCATGTGGGCTAGAGGTGCATGTGTCCTGTACTTGCCATTGCTGGCTTACACTGTGTTTCTAAATATTACATTTCTGCATCCATCTGTCTACCTCAGATAGGATCCAGTCTGGATGCAAATGTTGAAACCCCAGTAACTCTAATTTGTCTGACTCATCTCCCATTCCCAGTGAAGATGGAACTGCGCAAGTTCTGGCATCTAGAGTCTAGAGTTCACTGACGAAGTAATAGATCCCACGCCTTCTACTAGATGGTGGTTAAGCATTAAGAAGTGAACATTCTCATGCCTCATTGATGAGAATGTATCTTGTGACAAGGTTTCTGTAGTACGATCTATTAATATGTATCAAAATATAAAGCAGATCAACACTTTGACTCAGTAATTGTACTTTTTGGACTTGATCCTAAAAATACAAATGAATATTTACATACAATGGTATCAGTTGTTTTTAATAGCAATATTTGTCATTAAAGGATTGGTTAAATAAGTTATGATGCATTCATGTGATGGAACACTATATGGCCTTTGAATAAGATAAAGTAGACCAATGTGACATGAAAAGCTGTCCATGATGAAATGTAAAGTGAAGAAGGCAAGTTGTAGAATAATGTGCATTATATTAATTTATCTAATATGCAGTTTATAGAGTAGTGCATATACTATTCTGTCTAGTGTTTTTATATGCTGGATATAAGAATATACTGGAAGTACAGATCCCACATGTAAAAGACAGTATATCTGTGGGATACGATGGAAGCAAGGGGTAAGGCATGATCTAGGTAACTTTACATTATGTACTTATCTATGTGTTCAATTTTTTTTCAATTAGCACATATCACCTTTTTAAAAAAGATTTATTTATTTATTTTGAGAGAAAGAGAGAGCATGTGTGGGAGGGGCAGAGGAAGAGGGAGAGAGAAACTCAAGCAGACTCTGCGCTGAGCGTGGAGCCTAATGTGGGGCTTGACATGGGACTCGATCTCACACCCCTGAGATCACAACCTGAGCCAAAACCAAGAGTCGGTGGCTCAACCAACTGCACCATCCAGGCACACCACACATATGACCTTTTTGTCAGCAAAAGTAGTATAATCATTTTATTTTGAGTGGAATAAAAGAAACAATAGAAGCTGATAATTCCTGTATTTTCTTCAAGATAAAATAAAAATCCTAAATGAAAGAATTAAAAAACTCTTCTAGAAGATGCATAGTTATTCTAGTGTATATGTAATATGTTTTAAAGTTTACCCAGAACTATAGAAAGATAATTAATACAAAGAAAATGGAAACAATGATGGTCTGCACTGGAAAGTCTGCTTTTTAAATCAAATTTTCATGGAAGTCTACTGTTTCTGGAGAATACTACACAATATATTGGATTCCTAGAAAATGCAGTGAAAAGTAGATAATCCAATCAAGAAGGTCAGCATGTGTAGTGGACGGTACAGCTATTTAATTTTACTTGCCTAGAATCCATTCCCCCTTCTTACGATAAGAGAAGTATGATGCCTTTGCCTACCATGTGTTAGAGATTCACTGTGTCTTGCCCTGTTCTGGTCAGTGGATGGGCATGGGATCTAAGCTATGCCCATCATACTTTCTTCTAAGATTTATACTTTTGAACATAATTGCACAGGGAGTAGCTGGAGCATCCTGGATCTGCAAGACTCTACTCTTGTTTAGGTTTTTTTTTTTTTAATTTAAGATTTTATTTATTTGACAGCGAGAGACACAGTGAGAGAGGGAACACAAACAGGGGGAGTGGGAGAGGGAGAAGCAGGCTTCTCACTGAGCAGGGAGCCCGATGCGGGGCTCGATCCCAGGACTCTGGGATCACGCCCTGAGCTGAAGGCAGACGCTGAACGACTGAGCCACCCAGGCGCCCCTACTTTTATTTAGTTTTGTTCTATTTGTTTCTTTGTTTGTTTTACTTTTCCATGGTTTAGTCATTCATTTATTCAGTGAGTATTTATTTAGGTGCCATCTGCTGTGCAAAGTAATAAAATATCCCTGCCCTAATATGTTACTTAGGACCAATAATAAATGTAAGTCAGCAAACATAAAGTGTGTGAAAAAAAGATAAGTGCTACAGAGAAAAAAATTAAGGAAGGCAAGAAGATAAGATGCTTCCCTATTGGGGTGGGATTGAAATTTTAAATGGGGGGGGGAGGAAGATCTCATTGAGAAGGTAAGGTGTGAGAAAAATCCAGAAGGAGGTGTAGGAGTAAGCCAGGTGGCAATCTGTAGAAAGATCCAAAGATCAAAGGTCTGAGGTGGGATTGTGCCCTGGGTCTTCAAGAAATGTGCCTTAGCAGAGAGAAGGAGAGAGAGGATAGTAGGGGTGAAGTCAGAGTGGTCTGGGGGCCAAGGACAGGTCACAAAGGGACTCCATGGTCAAAGTAAAGATGTTGGTTTTGCCCCTGAGTAAAATGGAGCCATTGAAAAATTTAAGTAGAAGAGTGACATTACTTGACCTACATTTAAATATCATCTATTTGTTTAATAGGTTGGAAATCACCTGAGGATGGGGAAGGGCAGAAGCCCAGGAATAGTTAGGAGGTTCCTGCATTCATTCAGGTGAGGAAGGAGAGTGGCTTGAAAGAGGGTGTAGACCTTGAGAAACCGTGGGATTCTAGAAATATTCTGTAGTTCAGCTTTTCCTTTGACTCTATGAGCAACTCCATATCCTTTCCATAAATTATTTTTCTCTGTAAAGTTAGACATTTTAGACTTTTATTCTTGCAGTCCTAGAACCCTAATGGATTCAGAATGTCCAGAAATGGTAAGAAAAATAATGATCTCTTACTAACACTGTGGTCTTGAGTAAATTAACCTATTTGCACCTCATTTCTTCATTTGTAATATAGCGAAGTAATAACAAGTTGAACCATATGAAACAGTCATTTTTAGGTCAAAATTGTCCAATGTTGACTTGTTTATATAGCTTACCTCTAGAACCCACCCTCTTGGCTGTTGTGAGGATTAAATGAGCTAATACATGTGAAACACTTAGGATGGTGCTCAGTACATTGTAAGAACAAACTAAGTGTTAGCTATTACTGCTCTTATTATTACCTGTGTTTTACCTTTGCAACATTTTTTTCACATTCATTTTCCGTGATAGCCTCTTGGGATAGGCAGGACAAGCACCATCACTCACATGTTTGAAAGAACTTTCTCCAGCACCTTAAAGAGTGTTTGCTCACCCATCATGCCGTTTGATTCTCAAAACAATCCGATGTCGTATGTAGCATGTTTTCAAGTCTGCTTTACTTGTTTAAATTAACTAATGAAATAAAAAGATAAGTGACTTGTACATAGTTGATATTTTTCCCCAGCAGACAGAGATGAGATTATTATGTGTTATCCTGACACAGACATTGTAATTCACGAGATGTACAAAAGCACAATTTGGAGCTCTTACTCTTTAGGATGCAGTTCAACGATCATGTCCTTCCTGAGAAATCTTATGATTCCTGGGGGCACATTTTGTTGCTCTGTCTTCCAGGCTCCATAGCTCTTCACTCGTATCTGTTTATAAAGCGATGTTTTGTGAACGGTACCTGTAGTATTGCAATCATTCTGTTTATGTGTCTTCTCTCCTCCACTTCAATTCCTTATTTATCTCTGATTTCTCTACACCTAGCGTAGTATCCGGCACAAAGTGGCTGCCAAGTAAATGGTTAAAAAAATTAACAAGGAACTAAGTGAACAAATGAATTAATGATTATTCTCTCTGTTTTATTCATTAGAAAACCAAAACCCCAGATAGTGAAGTAGATTTCCCAATTTCACACAACTACCAAATGAATAAGCTAGGAGTCAAGCCCAGGTTGCACAAATCCATGGCCAGAATGCCATCAAATGTGGCATAAAGCTTCACACCAAAATGAAACCGTGGTGTATTCAGCCTTGAATGTGCCTACCAGACGAAAACCTACCCCAGATGGCATATCCAATTTAATCAACGTCACCTGTGAGCCAAACTGAACAGTAAATGTTAAGACAGGATCACTAATAATGGGGACCTGGAATGTAGCCAGAATTAAAACAATGATCTGCTTAACAATCCCTCTGGGCTGGATGCATGTGGAGAATGGATAAATGCTGGATATCGAAACAGCTGTTCTATGGCAAACTGAAATGGGGCAATCATAGATAGCAAAGGGAGAAGAAACACTTGAAAGTTGTCTTAAATAAAGGAGTGCTTTAAATAGCGTGTGACCTGGCTGTGGCCTCTTAAGAAGCCAGCACCCCCTACAAACCACCGTGGCATGCATCTCTAGAGAATGAGGTAACTTTGGGTGAGTAAAGACTATGGAATTAGAAAAGGCAATGGCAACTGGTACCCATCAGTTCCCAATATGCATAGACCATATCAGTCCAAATGTCATCTTGGGATATGAAGATCAGTGCTGCAAAGGAAAATGCCATATGTCACCACCTCCACAACTTTGCCTCCTAAACACGATCATTTCCCGTAAACTCCTTATAGGCACTGCATAAGCTACCCTGTTTTCCATATACTGTTTATTGCCTAATTATTTTAAGATTAAAATGAGGTGGTGTCTTCTCAATACAGTCACAAATTGCCTTAGATCAGAAACCAAAGCTGATGTTCCAAAACACTTACCAACCTGACACAGACATAGAGTAACCAGCCTGCCAGCTTGACACGGTCTGGGCTTGCACCAGTTGCCCTCCTTCTGTTGGGTTGATGCCTCTACACGAATAAGTGTAGTAGGACCACATACACTCAGTGTTCTTGGAAAGGACTTCTGGATGGATTGACTCCCCAAGTTCATTTCTTTTATTTTATTTTATTTTATATATTTATTTGAGACAGAGTGAGAGAGAGAGCACATGAACAGAGGGAGAGGAAGAGGGAGAAGTAGACTTTCCTGCTGAGCAGGGAGCTCGACGTGGGGTTTGATCCCTGGACCCTGGGATCATGACCTGAGCTGAAGGCAGCTGCTTAGCCAGCTGAGCCACCCAGGTGCCCCCCCCCAAGTTCATTTCTATAGCTGTCTGCCATTTGGGGAAAGAACATATCAATGTGTCCTTTATCAACCATATAACTGTATTAAAATAAGCATGTCCATTATAGACCAAGGTCTAAAAATAAGGGGACAACTGAGTAAGAAAGCAGTTGTCCCCCCCAAAATAATTTCATGTACTCAACAGTCATTTTAAAATGCATACTCTGCATCGCTGTGCTGGTATTTGGGAATATAGAGATAAAAACAACTGTGCTTACTTTTCAGGAACACATAGGTTAGTAGAAATACAGATTTTATCACTGCTATTACCAACTATAATATGACCAAATGTTTTAAGAATCAGTTCCATATAATCATTATAACAGCTACAAGACCATGCTAGGGTTGGTAAGTACAACTGAATTTCATGTATATAAACATTGGATCATGTCATCCAAACTTCTCAGTATGGGAATTCCTATCACGGCTTCCCTGAGAGGGGGCTAGCGGCTTTGTCAGACCACTTCCAGAACTGGGGAGAGAAGCCATTGTCTTATAAGAGAAACATGTTTTTAGGGAATGACTTTAAAAAAGCACTTTGCAAGATATACTACAATTGTGGATTTTCCCACATGACCTTCTCTAAGTCACCACTAAGAATTTAGGTAAACTGGATCTTAAGATCGGAAGTGATTTTGAAACTTGTAGCCAAAATATCTTCTGATTTCCACCCTTAGATATAAAAGGGTTATAGAGTGTAACTTTCACTAATTCTGAAGAGCCCTATGATAACACTTGATGAAAAGCATTTGTGTAGTAGGAAAACTTCAGAAAAGTAAAGCACATCTTCATCCATTGTCCCTTGTCCTTATTTAGTTGGACTGTTTGATCTTAGTTGGTAAATTGCTCACCAATCCGTTCATTTAGGTTGAGCAAAAACTGTTAGTACTCCTTAACCGTTTTGAGGTGGGCAAACCTTTACTGGCTCTGTACTAAACTCTGATACTGTGGTAAAGATAGATGTAGATATTACGACACAGATATTAACTCAACTCTCGAGGAGCTTGGAGTCAGATCAAGAGTTGCAGACATGTAAGTGGACAAGAGCAACATGAAGTGATCCAGATTTGTGAGAGAGGGTGCGAGCAGGAATCAACGGGTGTCAGCAAGAAGAGTGGTCAACTCTCTTTTCCATGTCGGCTGGCCTTCGCCAACACAACCATGATCCGAAGAGAGAAAAAATCCATTTTCCTCTTCCTCCAGAGAGATCGCTCTCTGGGACTTATCCAACCCATACTCCTTGTATGTAAACCACTTCATTAGTATGCTCTTCTACGTTGTAGCTTTCTGATGGCTATTGTTGGACTCGTATGGTTGGTTTGTATACGTTCCCGAACAACTCTAGCCGGTTTCAGACAACTACTAAGGCCTTGATGGGTAAACTACTGGAAACCACGTAAAGTAGTACAGCAGAGTATTTCAGGTATGTCATTAGGACTGTTTCTGCTGTATCTATATCATCTCTCTATGTTGAGGCATCTCAGAATTTAAAGACAATATGGGTGACCAGTTGAGAGTGATCAGAAATGCTCTCTACCCGAACAACTCTAGCCGGTTTCAGACAACTACTAAGGCCTTGATGGGTAAACTACTGGAAACCACGTAAAGTAGTACAGCAGAGTATTTCAGGTATGTCATTAGGACTGTTTCTGCTGTATCTATATCATCTCTCTATGTTGAGGCATCTCAGAATTTAAAGACAATATGGGTGACCAGTTGAAAGTGATCAGAAATGCTTCCTATCCCCACCATAACCCACGTCATTTGTTTGGTCTCTGAGGTACCTTTCAGGTTGACCAAAATAATTCTCTCGTGTCTCTGACCCTGTTTGGTGTTGCTACCAATGAAGGTCCCACTGGAAAGTAGCTTAATAAGGGCACTGCTGTGTCACATCGCAGGGAACCCAGGTCAAAATAAAGGTTCACTAACTTGAAGCAACTTACATAAATAGAACCTTTAGGTGTGTCTGTGACCACACGAGCAGAAGGAGAAGTTGTATTCTGTGCCGTTGAATAGTATCAAGGACAGGCTCTTTCCTTGATATGCCAACAGAGAAATTTTGTTAGCAGTATTCTGTGAACAAAACACTTAAGAGAATGTATGTATACAATAGTTTAAAAAAAAAGGGTTACTGACACAGATGCCAATTTGGTGGGGCATATGGAACATTTACACTTGCCTTTTTCTTTCTTTCTTGCTACAGCTGGTGCTGATTTAGTATGTGAAATTTTACTAGCAGGAGTGCTAATCAAGACCGAGATTCTGTAAGGATGTAGTCATTTATGTAGGGGAAACTACGGGTATCATTAAAAAGTAGAAGACCATCTTATGGAAAAGCATTATCGTTATCAACCTCATTTTTAAACTAAACAGACACAATGGTACTGTAAGTATCACTTTAGCAGCCGAAAAAGTCAGAATGTTTTCCAGATAATGTTCAAAGAGGATTGCACCCACAGTTTAAAGTTTGGTCGTGTCAGAGTCATGCAGAAGGGTGAGCAGTTGAACAGTTATTCGCTTAACTTTTCTGCGTCGTGGTTCAGCAAAACTGCCTTTTGGAAACAGTTGATTTTTAAGGAACAAAATGTAATTGTAACGCTATGGAAGGTGAATGCGTTTTCCTGAATCATCTGGGGGATGCTGGAGGGAAGGGGAGAGGCGGAAGGGCTTTGGGGTCTCCCTTATATTTTTGAATAACGAGTCTTGCAATACGAGGCCGAATTTCCTATTCTAATCCCACTGATCATACAGGGGTTGAGAGAAAAATCAGATTAAAAAAAAATCTTTCCCAAGTGGCAACAAAAGCGTCGCTGGTGCGTGAAATCTGTTGTACAGGTGGCTTGGTGGAGCTGGAGACCTGCACAGCAGCTCCAAGACATCTGCTGCCTGAGGAAACCTGCGATGTGGCGGAGGGGGGCTGTGGCTCCCCGTGGAAGGCAGCCAGCTGCCCAGGGCTTTCGCTTCCACAGAGGGACCGAGAGCCTTGCTGGAGCTCCCGAGGAGCGGTGCAGCCCGGCCGCCCTCCTCTCTCGGAGAACTGCAAGGACACGGAGGGCCCGCAGCGAAAAACCAGTTAGATGCTGCAGGGCGAGTCGTGGGCCGTTTCTGTAATAGTTCCAAGGTCTTCGTCCGTCAGTCTGACAACAAGCGCGGGCCTGCCACCAAGCCATGTTTAGCTTATTTTCGTGGTTCATTTCTGTGACTCACTAGAAGTTATTTTTTATTTTCCTGATTCATGCCTTCAGTGTCCTCACAAGAGATAAGTGAAAAGTGACGTTTGTTAAAATGCGAGCAACAAAATGTTTTGTTGTAAAATAACGAATGATTATAAATGTTTTAGATGGCTGGTTTAATTGTTTTAGAATATTTTGACATTGGTATGGCACTTAGAGAAGCAGAATACATATTATGACTTATAAATAACTTTTCACTAACTAATTAAAATTCATTTATTGAGTATTACCACATAACCAACAACTATGTTAACAACAGAAGGGACAGAGATTGTATAACACAATCTATAGCCCTTGCTCAAAATCTGGAATATTTTAGAAATTAATTAGTAAATCTCTTCATTATTTTATTTACTCGGGCTTTAATAACATTTTTGCTATGAGCATGACCATCTGGGCTATCTGATTAAAACTGGAAAAGTCGAAGACCTATCCTTAAGGACACGGAGAGGATAGGATGAGTAGATTTGCGCTGAGGTGTCAAATTTTAAAACAACTGACACTAACCTCTTCCTCGTTTCTCTTCCATCTGTAATAGTGCCTAGGAAATGAAGTTTCTTTTTTTTATATTATTTTTTTAAGATTTATTTATTTATTTATTTGACAGAGAGAGAGAGACAGCCAGCGAGAGAGGGAACACAGCAGGGGGAGTGGGAGAGGAAGAAGCAGGCTCCCAGAGGAGGAGCCCGATGTAGGACTCGATTCTGGAACGCTGGGATCATGCCCTGAGCCGAAGGCAGACACTTAACGACTGTGCTATCCAGGCGCCCCAGGAAATGAAGTTTCAAGAAAGAAAAGAAAGGGCAGCTGGTTAATGGGATAGTTGGTTACTTAAACATATGAGAGAGTAATGCAATCCTTTTTCAAAACGGCAAAAATTGGGTTAAAGACTGAGTAATTTTAGCCATTTGTTTACAGGCACACAATTTAAACTGTAATGATTTCTAAGTGCCAAGAAGTCCACTTTAAAAATTCTGTTAGGCTATGCTGAAGGAAGTTCCTCTTATTTCTGAAATCGTACCTGAGGAATTTTGGTAGAGACTTCCCTCAGGGACGCAGCCATTCAGGTGGAAACATTTGTGCACAAAACCATTCCTCCCCCTTCAAACTATCTTAAATTTATCCTTAATCATTTATTAGGTTGTCATACTCATGAGTAATAAGGAAACACAAAATGCCTTCTTTGAAAAAGAAACAGGTATTCACGCTCTTTAAAATATATCAGGTTAGTCAGTTGAAGCATAACTTAGGATGGTCTACAAACTGTTAATGGTGACAGCAAGCATATGGCAAATTTGAACTGTCTGCAGGTCGACTTTTACTTTTGCTTTCCAAATGTCTGTCAGTCATTGCGAGGGTCTACATCCATGTGTTAATGGGTGGAATTCAACACTATGAAATCGTTCAGTAAATTCTTAGAACAAGCGAATTTTTTTTGCCTTTGTCTGTCATATACAACCTTCCCTGAGAGCAATCTCACAAAATTTTGCCCAGAAAGAACACGTCCTTTGAAGAGTACTGTTGCCTCTGCTTTGTTCGGTGAGGAAAATGGTACATAATCATACAGAGTACGTGTGCGCATGGGTGTGTGTGTGTGTGTGTGTGTGTGTGTGTGTGTGAATGTTTATATGCACACATTAATTGGTTCCTCGAAGAACCAGGAAGAGGCTCAGATTGGTACATTTGCCAGCATTATGACTTTCCCTGTTGCCGTGATTGTACCTTTGACTGTGGCAATAGAAAGCCATCTTTTAATTTCTCCCCTTCCATCAGAGTATCCTTGCTTTCTAAAGCCAGTAATGTTTGTGGCACTGAAGACCAATGACAGTGTGACCGTAATGTAGTATTCTGCCAGAAATAGTAATGAGAGGGGCAAGCAAGTGTAGCTGGGATGAAAAATGAAGTGGAGCGGGTTATGGACAAAGATGTGAGGAAAAGAAAGGGAGGAACAGAAGGGAAGATTTGAAATATGAGAGTCTTGAAACTGGCAAACAAGCAAACACCTGAAGAGAGGAAGGCACTGACCTCCTCAGCCTTTCCTGAATGTATGTGCAAAGATGCGTGTACCACGAGCAGCCGGAGCTGCCTTAATTTTGAAAGACTTTCTTCAGAACAACTCTAGTTCTGGCTCTGAAAAGATTATGGAATCAAACGTTAGAAGAGAGAAATGCTGCTTGTTTCTCCGGGGCTACAAGAATTCTGATCACGTTAAAAAAACCACTTGTTAAAGTAAAAGCCCAAAGTTGTTCCAACTCACTTGAAACACCACGACATAAAGTGGTCTTGACTCAGTTGAAGAATATATTGGAGTCACCCTCATCTTTACTCTAAGGGATCTATTGCTTTAGGTATTTGAAATGGGACTGTTACCTTTACTACTGATTTTCTTATTTAACAATTCATTCATTTTTTAAAAAAATATTTTATTTATTTATTTGACAAAGAGAGAGTACAAGTAGGGAGAGTGGCAGACAGAGTGAGACGGAGAAGCAGGCTCCCCACTGAACAAGGAACCCTACGTGGGGCTCACTCCCAGGACCCTGAGATCATGACCTGAGTCCAAGACAGACGTTTAACTGACTGAGCCACCAGGGGTCCCAAATCATTCATTTGTATTAAGCCTTATGCATTTACAAAGTATGTATCTCATAAACGGAGGCATTGGGATTCAATTTTTTTAAATCCTCATCTTATAAATTTGAAAGGGAAAAATCTTTAGAACATTATTAAAATCTCAAAAATATGGAAATAACTTGAAGTGATTCAACCAAATTTTTAAGATACCATGTTCTCGGTTTCCCAAAGATTGAACTTCCATCCCATTTCCCTTGTGGACTGAGAATGTATCTTAGTGACAACAGTGCCAGCATGGGGTCGTCACTCAATAAATGTGTGCTGAACCAAACCTAGTATTTCCATTACAATGAAGTATATAGAAATAGATTTTAATTCTAAAACTGTCACTTAATTGCTCTTTCTTAGCTGATTTTCCTCATATTTAAAATCAGGAATAATGGTTCTTATCTTACACTACTTCGCGCGTGTGCTGGTAAATATCTAACAACGTGACCATCCTCCCCCCACTAGATGATGATAGATAGATAGATAGATAGATAGATAGATAGATAGATAGATAGATGATAGATATAGATAGATGATAGATAGATAGACCTGGTGTGTAGCTTCTTCCTGTTGCTGTGGTGTAATATTCCCACCATGGACAATTTCAAGCTACCAACAGGACATCACTGAGTGCTGAATTGGGAAGAGCTGTGTATAATGCACTCTTGTGGTTTGATAGGAGCCAGCTCCCAACACACCACTGCATGGCTTTAAGTTTATGATTCGATTCTGTGGAATTGCTCTTCTGTGCTGCTGTAATTTGGAACACTAAGGATATCTTAAGAGATTGTAGTTGCTGTTGTCTCTCTTGCATTCTGTGATATGTCCACTTCCTAGCTGCCGTAGTGTAGGCTGATAACCATGCACGGCTGTCCCCTTCTCTGCAGAATTGCCCTGGACCAGGGAGGACCAGTAGGTGTCTCACCTAGAAGGCGACACACCCACCTCCAACTCTCTGCCCCGTGATGGGCAATAGACATTGACTGTTTGACACAAGGGTAGAAAACTGTTAACCTTTTGCCTCAAGCTTTGACCAAGTCTGTGGTACAATATCTGCTCCAGAGCTTCTTATGGGAACAGACAGAAGCCGAGACCGTATCCCCTCTTGGTTCTTTCCTCTACCCTGCCCTGCCTCTCTCAATAAATAATCTAAACAAGAATCCTTTTCTTAGCCTGCTTCTAGGGCACAACATCTAGGATAGTCGAAAGCAGAAGTGATTTTAGGAAGTGACTGTAAGGGTGGGATTCTTTTTTTTTTTTTAAAGATTTTATTTAATCATTCGACAGAGATAGAGACAGCCAGCGAGAGAGGGAGCACAAGCAGGGGGAGTGGGAGAGGAAGAAGCAGGCTCATAGCAGAGGAGCCTGATGTGGGGCTCGATCCCATAATGCCGGAATCACGCCTGAGCCGAAGGCAGACGCTTAACCGCTGTACCACCCAGGCGCCCCTGTAAGGGTGGGATTCTAAAGCTGGATTCCTTGTTGGCTAGATGGCAGCCAATGTATGCCCCACCACGCATGGTAGGGGGCAGAGTGATCATCCCGGGTATACTGTGGCAGTGCCATTGCTAAGACTTTTATCTGTGAGGAACAGGGATGGAGTTCAGGTGGAGGAGATGTAATAATTGGTACAATGGCTCAGGTATTTGAGAAATATGGGGAAACGGTATCTGTAAGGACTGTGGAACTGGGTGGCTGTTGCTAGGTGCTGTTGATTCAATAAAGAGAGAAAATGACCCACTTACATCTATTAACTACCAATTTAAAGCAAATTGTTAGAAGGCCTTCTGTAAGCATTTGAGGCTCTCATCTTCTGTAGTTGAAGGATAGACACAGAGAACAATTAGACAACTCTCAGTCATCTTATTCTTATTTGTTAGAGAGGGCTGAATTTTAGAGAAGGCTACATTCTCAGACTAGGCAGTTCTGTGTAAAAATTAGGGCCTGATAAGAAGCAAATGAGATCCTGAGACTTTGAATCTACCAATTCCCCTGAAACCTCTGGTTCTATAGAAGACTCACTCCTTGTTGGAAGACAGAAATTCTCCCCTTGCTTGAAAACTATGAAGAGGCCTCAAATGAGACAGAGCCCTTACAAGACAATGGTTTTTTTCTCAGGTCTTCCCTCATCTCTCCTTTTGGCCCCAGACCTATAATAATGGCTAAATCTCAGAACAGGCTGAGTGGGAAAAGGATAGAGATTTGTGGGACTTGGTTAGCATGTTCCAGAAAGAGCCAGGAGAGTATGCCTGGGAATGGCTCATTAGAGTGTTGGATCAAGTGGCGGGGGGTGTGGGGGGGGAAGCAAGTCAAGGGATAATTTGTTGATAGAGACCATTGTCCCATGATACAGGGTTTAACACTCTGGCGAGGGTATGAGAGACAGTTCTAATATACTGTTGGGATTGTTTTGGAAGCTAGGTAAAACCAATGGTCTATAATAAATGAGGCAGAAGTCCTAGAACCTCTCTGGAGCCCTGTGGAAGACAATGATAGTTAAGGTTGCTGGACTAGGTATGGAATCATGGCACATAACCCTCCTATAGGTTCATGCCATCCAAACTCATCTGGGCTCTCACTGCTCTTCAGCATTTTGTCTCTGTTTTTTCCCCCATTATATTTCTCAAAGCTGCTGTTCCAAAGCCTTCCATGCTCCTCAAGTCCAGAAAACCATTCCTGTACATTTCACACTAGCAGATGACCTCAGAACCTATTTCACAGTGATTGAAGCTAACTGTTGTAAACTCTAACTTCTTCTTCCTCGCTTGGCTTTGGAAATACTGTTTTCTTGTGGGTCTATCTTTCCATCACTCACTTCTGTTCTACTTTTCACCCTTCAAATAGAGCTTCCCTACAGTCTTCTTTGGTCATCATCACTATAGTAATAATGAGCCAGGCACAAAACACATCAATATCCTCTCATCTATTCTGTCAATTATATGTTCACAAGGTTTCTCTTTTAAGTCTGTACTTGAGGGATGCCTGGGTGGCTCATTTGATTAAGCATCTGCCTTCCGCTCAGGTCATTATCCAGGATCCTGGGATCGAGTCTTGCATCAGGCTCCTTGCTCAGCAGGGAGCCTGCTTCTCTCCCTGCCTGCCATTCCCCTTGCTTGCACTCTCTCTCTCTGGCATATAAATAAATAAAATCTTAAAATAAATAAATAAATTTGTACTCGATTGGCATTGTGGAGGTTAGAAGTTCCTTTTCTTCCTCCTAGATAATAGTAGCCTATGGTGTTTCTCTTCTTCATGTCCACTAGAGTAATATTTCTAAAACATGGACTTGATCTATTTTTTTCTCACTGAGACTTTCTTTTTGTTTTTACTTTTTATTGTAAATAAAATGTCTTTTTATTTTATTGTGAATACAATGTTTTATATTGTGAAATATAGCATACTAGAAGGATGCATATAATATATAGGTAGCATTTAATAAATAATAAAGTAACACTGCTCACAACTCAGCCTAAGAAATAAGGTACTATCTTTGCTTTTGAAAGCCTATGTTTTGTGAGTTCCTGCCCAACTGCATCCCCCTTTCTCTGCCCCAACGGTACCTACTATCCTGAAATTATGTTATGTCTTTCCCTCATTTTCCTTAGTTTACCATCTGGGCATATGTATTAATTTATATAGAGATTATATATGTATATACTTATATAAAATATATCTCTTTGTTATTTCATTTTTCCTGTTTTTGAACTTTATGTAAAAGAAATTGGAATATATTATTCCATTACTTGGTATTTTCACTGATATCATGTTTTTGAGATCCTTTTATGTTGATACATTTATCTGCAATGTGTTTCACTGTTACATAATGCTCCATTTCAAAAATACATTTCAATTTATTATTTTATTCTATTCTATTGTCATTGGGCATTTGGATTAATTTATTATTGTAAAAAAAGTTTTACTAGAATTGCTTTTCTATAAATTTCCCCATGTTCCTGTGTTTAAGAATTTCTCTAGGATATATATCTAAAAGTGGTATTTATATATATATCTAAAACACACCTGTACTAGGCAATTTCCAAATTGTTTTCTTTCTTTTTTTATTTCAATTTTTTATTTAAATTCTAGTCCAAATTGTTTTCTAAAATAGTTTTAAGTATCTTTATTCCACATATTACCAATACCTGGCATTTCCAGATTTTTGACTTTTTACTGGTCTGCTTGGACATGACATTGTATTTCACGGTAGCTTTAATACACATTGCCTTGATTTCTATTGACACTGAGAAATTTTTCCTATGCTTACTCTCCATTCATCTTCTGTGAAAAACTATTCATTATATCTTTTTCTCATTTCTATGGGTCGTTTGACATTTTCATTTTAATTCATGGGGTTTCAAAATTTATTCTGGACAGCAGCAATCTTTTATCACTCTTTTCCTTTTTGGTTTATGTTTTTGTTTACTTAAAAAATTATTTATTACCCGGAAGTGTTACGTGCATTTTCCTATATACTCTGTTAGAAGTTTAAAGTCTTGCTTTTCCCGTGTAAGTTTGTGATCTGTCCTGAATTGATTGCTCATATGTTCACCATGGTTTTTTCCCCCCACATACATCATCAGTTGTCCTTGCATAGGTTAATGGTTAATTCATCCTTTTGCCACTGATTTGCAATACTAGTTCTCTCTATATCCAGTTTCCACTACGTGTGTAGATCTGATTCTGAAATCTCTGTCCTGTCCACTGGTCTATAGGTTTATCTCTACATAAACCTAATCTCGCACTGTCTTAGTTACTATATATTTGTAGTAAGACTTGCTATCTGATAGGTCAAGTCCCTCCACTGCTTGTTACTCTTTAGATAAAAATTTCTTCAGACTATTCTTCAGTCGTAGAGAAAAACTTAATTCATATACAGCCCCATCTCCCAACCTTTAACCTAGTTTTAAAATTATTTATAATTCTTCTTTGCATTAGTCTTCTAAATAATCTAGGGGGAAAAAAGAGGGGAAAAATAGGAGTTACAAACCAAATATGCATTACAAATAACTTTGTGGACTGGCCCTGTGTCAGGGCACTCCTTCGATGCTGAGCCAGACTATTTAAAACTCTGCCTTACAGCGTACTTCCCACTCCTGTGGAGACTGAAGGCTCGCCAGCAGCGGCAGCTTGGGTCTTCTGAGGCCTTCTCTGACATACATCCCAACCTGGCCATGCGTGTGTCACTCTTCATTCCCTGGCCTACACAGAAGCTGTTCAAATCCCTCTCCCTATATATCCCCTTTCCCATCCTAGGCCTTTCTGGACTTCTTTCCATTGCTTTCCCCCAGTATTTCCCTTGCCCAGGCCCTGGGCCAGTACCTATGCCTTTAAATGTTTTGCAAAAGCTGCCTGGGAAGCCACCCCATCCCTGGGAATGCCCCAAATTGGGTGAAACAAAAGGAAGTCTTTATGCTGGTCATTGAGGAAACTGCCAGACCTGTGGACCCCAAAGCACAGTTCTTTGAGATGAAGGTCAGTGTTGGTCCCTCCAGCCCCAGCCCCGACACGACACGAGGAGTGTAGAGTACCCACCTTGCGCTGCAGGTCTGGGGCGTGGAGGGTGGGAGGGAGGCACTTTAAAATGCCACAGCACTCTCTCCCTACAAAGCAGCAGTGTGTTTCCTCACCAAAATTAGCCTCTGGTTGGAAGTTCTTGACTGGATTTCAGTGTTCTTCTCGAGTTTGCTCTGACAGTTTTCGCCAGCTCATTAGCTGCTTTTCAAAAGGGATGGAGCCCGGTAGTTCCTACTTTGCCTCTTTTGATGATGTCCCTGCCCCATGAGCCTATTCTTAGGGTCTTTGCTTTTCCGTATCCGTTTCAGAATCAGTTTGTTAAGTTCCATGAAAACTCTGGTTTTTTTTTCAATTAACCTTTTTATTTTGAGACAATTATAGATTTAAATGCAGAAATAATACAGAGATCCCATGTCTTCTTTACTCGGTTTTCACCCATGGTAACACCTTGCAAAAGTACAGTACGATATCCCAACTGGAATATTGACATTAGTACAGTCAAGATACATAATGACCTGTTGTCACAAGGGTCACTCGTGTTGCTCTTTTAGAGTCCCAGTCAACTTCCCTCTCATCTTCACCTCCTTCCTAACCCCAGCTAACCGCTAGTCTGATCCCATGTCTATGATTTTGTCATTTTAAAAGTGGTATATAAATGAAATTACACAGCATATTTCCATTCCTTGTCTTATTCTTTTTTTTAAAAAAATATTTTATTTATTTATTTGATAGAGAGGGATCATAAGCAGGGGCAGAGGCAGAGGGAGAGGGAGAAGCAGGCTCTCCGCAGAGCAGAGAGCCTGATGAGGGACTCGATTCCAGGACCCTGGGATCATGACCTGAGGGGAAGGCAGATGCTTAACCGACTGAGCCACCCAGGCGCCCCCCCTTGTCTTATTCTAAGAATCTCCCATACAGTGGCATATAGAAGTAGGAGTAGAAAGCGATGTTGTCACATTCCTGATTTTAAAGATAATCTGTATGATTGTTGTCACAGGTGTTCCTGTAGATATTCTTTATTTAAGTTAAAGAAGATCTCTTCTATTCCTAGTTTGCTAAGAATTTTATTTTGAATGGCAGCTGTATTATACTGAACACTTTTGCCGTACCTATTGGGGTGATTTTGATTTTCTCCTTTAATCTTCTAGTATAATGAAGTCGTCTCGTAGTTTTCTAATGTTGAATCAACTTTGAATTTGTGAAATAATCACAACTTGGTAATAATGTGTTATCTTTTTTCATATATTCCATGGATTTAGTTTGTCAATATCCTTCTTCAAGTGAGATTGGCTCATAATTCTCTGTTTCAAACTGACTCCGCATGGTTTTGGTGTAAGAGATACGCTAGTCTCACCAAATATGTTAGATAGTATTTCTTCTTCTTTTCCTCTCTAAAAAAGTGGAATAATCTGCTTCTTGACAGCTTGGTAGAATGCATTAGAAGGAGTATTTCAAGGAAGTGTTTTCCTTTGCGGGAAATTTTAAACTACTTTTTCAGTTTAACGAGAGGGTTTTAAGGTGATTCAGATTTTTTTAGGTCTTTGTGAGTATGTTTGGTTACACATTTTTCTAGAATTTTTTCTATTTCATGGCATCATTCAAATTGACTGCCATAAAGTCGATATAATATTCTCCAGTCTTTTTAGTATGTGCTGCATCACTAATTAAGTCCCCCTTTCATTCCTCATATTGTATATTTTGAATTCTTCTCTCTTTTTTCCTTGATTGTTTTTGTGAGAGATTTGCTCCTTATTAGTCTCATTATAGAACTAACTTTCGGTTCTACTGATGCTCCATATTGTATCTTTGACTTTCATTTAGTTATTTTCTGATATTTTATTGTTTCATTCTATTGCTTTGTTGTGTTCATGCCCCTTTCTGCCTTGGCCTCAGGTTTGTGTCATGTCACTAAAGCATGACTCATTGACATTTAGATTCTAGGTCACCAGCACATGCCTCAGGCTAAAAGTTCATCCAAATCACTTTAGCCTCTGGGATCGTTTTGCGGTTGGTTCCTGGGTAGTTCTTCATTGCTACAAGAGCTCATTCAGGCATTACAAAAAGGTGTCTTTTATTTTTTGGCCACTTTTTAAGGTGTGGTTCCCAAAAGAGTTTTCTCAGAAATTGCTCTGCCTTATAGCTCTCAAACACCCTCCATGGCTCCTACTGTCTGGAAACAGCATCCAAACTCCTTAGCATAATTGCCTGACCTCAACTTGTCTTTCATAACTTTAACTCCCACCAGGTGATTTCCATTTCCCTGTAGAACCTACTTTATTTATTTATTCTGGACCCAGATCCATGTCATTTATTGGTGATAATTTCCTAATTTTCCTGTCCTTTGAAATGTAAGGCGCTCTGTTCTGTAATATTACTAACAGGCTGTACTGAGATCTTTACGGCACTGGTCAATGTTGGACAAAGGAATGAATTCATGCCCACATCTAGGCTGGATTTTGATTTCACTGAGGGCAAGGACTGTGTCTAACAGAGAGCAGACTTTCAGTGGAAAGAATGAGTATAATTTTGGATCTCTTAACATGAAGCGCTTCACATGTATTTTCTCCCTAGTTCCACCTTCGATGCTTGGTCTCTAGGAGTCGTTAACCAGTAGAGTCATAAGACCCTATAGCCACCAGAATTTTTCTTTTCTACAGATTCAAGCACCTGTGGCCCAGCTCTTCAATGGTATTAACCAAATTACACCACGCATTTTGGTTGTACCTTTGGGTTCCGGAGTCTAATTGCTTGTAATGGAACACTGGAGTCATAATTTGATGGTCTGTAGGTTTCTCAGCTGTTTCTGTCTATGAGAAAGTATATAATGGGATATTTTACACGTGACTGTCTACATTTTATATGCAACACATCAGTGTTGTGTAAATTTTGTGAACAACTTCTATTATCTTTGAAACCACAGAAGCAACAAACAGTTATAATTATAGTCTGAAGAAGCTATAGTGTTTCAAATATGCCTACAGTAGTGGTATTACAATGAGAATGTTCCGTTCGCCTGCAGCTTTCACTGTGCTCAGTGACATCACAATTATACTAAATTTTAACAGAAACTTCTGTCCTTAAACAGAAACAGCTTGTTTGAAAATCTAAGAGTTTTCTTTCTTCCGAATTCTTTGATTCTTCACTTAACAAAAGTGGGAGAAACAGTAACTATCATGGCAGAACTCCATTCTTGGTTACTTCCCGGCTGGTTTTTGCTATCCTGGAGTAATAGGTCTTCTACCCGCTCCACATGGGGAATGAATGCACGTTATTTAAAACTTCTTTCTGTGCATCTGCTACTTGTCAACTCATGATCTTCTGATCCTTGAAGATTTGACAACCCTGTGATTTGCTGTAATGGAATTACTGAAAAGTTATCAACAAAGACGTTGCAATGTAAGAATGCAAAGTAAGCCCTCAGATGTTTAGAGGGAAATGAACTTCAAAAGCAGAGTGGTGGCCGCAACGAAATACCTGAATCGTACCGTTTTTGGTGCGGTCCTGCATGTCTTTAATTTTGTCATCTGGGAGAGAGGATGTTTAGGTTGCCTTCCCTCTTCCGCGGCTGTGACTTATTTTTTTCTGTAGCGTATCCATCAACACCTCATGTGTATGGAATACACCTCAGGCTGCGAAAGTCGGGTCAGAGGAAACTCCACCTGGAAGAGAAACAGCTGAGTCCCCCTTCTGCCCTTTCCTGCCTTTCTGCCGCTGCCGACTGGGGCAGAACCCTTCAACCAATCTTTCAGGTTTTCTGGGCCTTTATTTCTTATTCTATAAAATGTAAATGCGGGTGTGATCAGTGACCCTCAAAGTGTGGTTCCTGGACCAGTCACATCAGCACGACCCGGCAACTCATTAAAGAAGCCAATTCTGGGGCTTTAGCCCAGACCCACCGATTCAGAAACTCTGAGGGGAGCACCTGGCGGTCTGTGTTTTGAGAAGCCCTTTGATGCACATTAAACTTTAAAAGCCATGGGGTTAGATAAACTTTAAAAAACCTCCAACCCTAAACTTCCATGAATCTCTATAAATTTAAGGGTAATTTAGGCCTAAATTGGATGTTAAGTAGGCATATTCTTCTGCTTGTAATTAAATTTAAAATTTGGATTCCAAACACAGATTTAGAAGCATATGTAAGGAAAAAAAAAAAAAAGAATGCTCAAAGTGTTGTCCAAAAAAACGTAATTACTCTGAAAATGTTTTTGAATATAAGCATTTGTAGAATTTGCCTCCACTTGACACTGCAGAATGAACTTGGTATTTCTGTCATACATGTATCTTGATGAATATTTCCACTGAATGATCAGCACTGTTTAATGGCTGTGATTTCAGAAAAATAATTTAAAATTATTCAGATTTATTATAATGCATTTCTTATATTTACGGAGGATAACCGTTAATAATCTGTTCTACATAAGTGCACATATGGCTAAAATTTTTGTTATTGACTATTTGAGACTTTGGTCTCCTATAGAGGGAAATGTCCTTGTGTTTAACCACTTCTGTGCTTTATTAGCATATGGTTTACCTAACAGTCTGTCTGGCTCCATTTTTTATTAGTGTTGAAGAGTTTTGGGTAGTGATTTTGATTTTCTAGGATTGGTATAATTTTATTAACCAAAGCTTTATTCTTTCCAAGGTCACGGAAGGAAAGAGTTGGAGAATCTTTCCTTCTTAGTCTAAATAAGTTAATAAATATAGATATGCAACAGAGAAGGTAGAAAATCAGTATTTCAAATAAAAAATACAATATTATAGTGAATTTAGAAAGTAAAGTGAGAACTGGAGAAAGGGGGTGGGCAAACTATTTTTATTTTATGTGGATGAATAGCACAGAATCCGAAGACCTGGTCACAATAAAGACTGGCTAGATCTCTGCTTTTTGTAGGAGGGTCTAAAGTCAATCCAATTACTGAGAGAGATGAGTATATGTCACATTTGAGGTAGCTATTTCCATGACCTATTTCTAGAAACCTGTGAAAAATTATCTGTAACATTAATCTTTTCTTTTTGCCACTAGAAATAGCCCAAAGAAGTAAACTAAAAACATTAAAAATTAAGTTTCTATTGCAAAATGTAGTAAAGTGCACAGATACTTTGAAAATGATTCATTCAACACATATTTGTTGAACACCTACTGTGTTCTAGGCACTGTGCTTAAAACTGAGGTCAAACCAATGAGTAAGATATTTATGCACCTTGTCTATCAGAGATTAGGATATAGTGAGGAATGCCAACATTAGAAAAGTGATTATGCAACATATAATTAAAAACACAATCCAATAAGTATTATGAAATAGATAAATAGACTGCAATGATAATATATAATACAAACATAGCCTAGTCTGGGGATCAGAAAAGACTTTGATAAATGTTACAATGATGGTCACTTTGCTGTTCGGGACTGGAAGGTTGGGGGCAAGAATAATGTAAAAAAATAGTTAGGAGGCCTAGGTATATTTCCCTCTGTTGTGGCATTTCTGCTGTGATGTAAAGGTTGTGCAGAAAATACCAAAAATGAATCACAAAAACTTGTATAACTTTTCTCTGGTTTTCTTTCATTACATAACAAACCATCTCAAAATTTAGTGGCTAAAGACACCAGTTTATTATATAAGGGGTCATGGTTCTAGGAGTTAGCTGGGCTTTAGCTGGTGATTCTTAATCAGAGTTTCTCATGTGGTTACAGTCATACAAGTAACCAGAGTCATCTGAAAAATCAACCAGGATGGCCTTTTCTGCGCATATGACTGATACCTCAGCTTCATGTGGCCAGGCTTATAGCAGTGTAACCTGAACTTCTTACTTAATGGTTCAGGACTCCAAAAGGCAGGAAAGCAAAAACTGGCAGTCTTTTAACTAAAGGACTTTTAACTTGGAACTGACATTGCATCATGTCCGCTGTATTCATTTGATAAAAACATTCATAGGTCAGTCCAGATTCAAATTGGTCAAAGAACAACTCCGCGTCTTGATGGAGGGTTTAACAAGCAATGCAAGATGACCAAGATGACGCCCAGGGATCTTTGCCTTTTGTTGTCATGTCCTTGTAGAGTCCTTTTCCATACTGGATAGGGTCGATCCTGTGTAGCCAGTATGATACAGTGGAAATGAAGATCTGTGGCTTCCAGGCTGGGTCATAAAAGTCTTGGCTCCTACCTTGTTCTTTTGTGTCATTTTCTTTGAGGAGAGCTAAGCCCCATATTGAGCAGCCTGCTGTCGAGGCCACATGGAGAGAAATTGAAACCTCTTAACAACAGCAAGTACCAACTTGTCAGCCATGGGAATGAGCCATCCTGGAAGTGGATCACTCAGCCCCCATCAAACCTTCAAGCAACTGCAACTCATTATTTTGACCAGGACTTCATGAGAGGCCGCAGGCTTATATCGTTGGTCTAAGAGGTTACTGAGTCCTGACCCATGAAGTCTTTGTGATGTGAGAAATATTTATCATTGCTTGAAACTACTAAGTTTTGGGGCAATTTGTTATGCAGCAATAGATAAATAACAGAGATAATTTTTGGAGATAACCTGAGGGCCCAATGATTTTTTTCCCACTAGTGAATCTCATGCCACATAGTTCCTGACTCATAGTTTAGAAACACCATGAAAGAAAGAAGGTCACGATACTACATTCACTGCATGGCGTTCCCGTTGCTTACTTAGCTTCTTGGAATGGGGAGAGGACAAACGTGATGAGTGACAGGAAGCATGTACGGTGGAAGTGGGGTTCCGTGTGCAGAAGAAAGGTGGTCTGTATGCAAAGACAGACCACTCAGGGAAAGGTAGGTGGTCACTTTTTGGTAGGCATTACAGGTTGTTCACAGCTCTGATCAGTACTGCAGAAGTCAGAGACCAAAAGCTTCCTGAGGATGATAAAAATTATATGAAAGACGTCCTGTTTGTGCACGTGTCCTTTTCTTCTATCATAGAAAGCGATTAGACTAATCAGCAGAGAAACTGATCTGTTCTTCAAAGAAACTGCCGGGTGCTGCTTAGTGACTTGTGTTCTGCTAGGCCAGCTACTCATGGATTCTGGGTTGATTTGTTCTTATATCTTCTCAGTCCATTTATTCTTTCTATATCAAAGATAAACCTAAGCTTTATTTTTCTAAGTATTTTGAAGAAATACTGATTGAAAAATCAGAGAAGAGCAACAAAACTAAATATGCATCCATATAACAAACTCTTAGAACTTCAGAAGTAGTCATGTAACCACAATCACTACCCCTGTGTTTCATAGTTCACAACATTTTCCTGTATCTTTGAAGCTTTAAAGAAGATATCCAAGAGAATGAAACTCACCCATAATTTATTAATATAATTTTGGCATAATGCTTCTTGTATCAGTATTTTTCCAATCTATAATTGAGGAATGAAAAATAGTAAGACAAATTACAGAGTTGAAGTGGTTTTCAGTTGGAACATTTTGGAAGAGTCCTCTGGGATCAAAAGCAGTATTATAAGTTAGATATCGATCTTTCTCGTATGTATTATTTTTAAATGGGCTATGTTTACAAGAAAAATAGAGGCAGGGCTGGAGTAAGAATGACAGGATAAGAGAGAGTATTCCAGGAGGGAGAAATAATACATAAGGTGTTTGAAAAGGGAGACAGATGGAATGAGACATATACGAAGATCAGCAAGTTGAAGGCCTCGATTGGAGCAATGAGTGTGTGCTGAACAGTCCCCTCTTGCCCAGCTGCCTTCTTGCACCACAACTTGTCATATCAAGTTCCCTCCCAGCAATCAGAGTACCCACATTCTTTTAGATGTTTTCCTAGTTCCTGGAGGGAGGCAATAAAAGCCGTCCACTCTTCCTCAAAATATGCTGTTGCCATTCCTTGAATAAAACCTCTTGTATCGATGTTCAGAGACAGGCTCAGAAAAGGTAAGTGTGAACTGAAATGAGCTCACTCCACCCAGAGCGAGCGGGAGCAAAACCTTCTGCCCACAGGGAGGAGTATGTGGGAACGATACTGATGTATCAGTGTGGATGGGGCTAATCAGAGACAGGAAGAGTCGGGGCCAGGATGAAGTCACACAAATGACATGTGTATGCTGCACTAAGTTTCTGTATTTTCCAGTCAAAAGACTACTCTTCAACGTTTGGAAGAATGAAAACCATGGTTGGTGTGCCTTGTTCTTGTCGGATGTTTATTTGATTCAGAATCTTCCAATAGGGACAAGTAAACAGCAGAGCTAAATATGCATCCTTTTCTCATTGTAAAAATAATGTGTTCTCTTTGAAGAAAATTTGGAAATGCAGAGAAGGACAGAGGAGAAAGAAGAATAGGAAAAAACTACTGTGAAAAACACACTATTTATTTGGTATATTTTCTTTTTCTAGACCATTTCCCATTTTTTTTTTTGTCTATGCATGGTGCTTGACACCCCTCCACACACAATTTTGTATTTGTCCTTTTTCATTTCATTTCATTTAGTAAATAATTTCCTAATTAATTAATTATTTACAAAATGGCTCTGCCATCTTTCATGATGTGAGAAAATGTAGCCATTGGTTTCTTAACCATTCCTCTTTTTCTGGACATTTAGGTTGGTCAGATAGTCACTGTCATAAATGACGTTATGATAAACTTCGTTGTGCACTAAGTTATTTCTGGATTTAGAAATTTCTTAAAGGATAGATTTCTGGAAATTTCATTGCTGTATCACAGGATAATGATAGCCTATACATTACTCTTTATGATTATATGAGCACTGGCTTGATTTTTTGGTGAAGAGTATTTCCTTTTCACAATTAATGAATTCTTATTTTTTTTTAAAGATTTTATTTATTTATTTGACAGAGAGAGACAGCCAGCGAGAGAAGGAACACAAGCAGGGGGAGTGGGAGAGGAAGAAGCAGGCTCATAGCGGAGGAGCCTGATGTGGGGCTCCATCCCATAACACCGGGATCACGCCCTGAGCCGAAGGCAGACGCTTAACCGCTCTGCCACCCAGGCACCCCTACAATTAATGAATTCTAATCAAGATCCAAAATCATATATAAGACATGTCCATTTAGATTTGGGCTTCTCTCCAGACTTCAGAACTTGGTGTCCCCACTGTGGTTGTGCTCCTATGTCTCGAATGCCATTGGGATACTGCATAGTTATAAGCATTGGATTGTAGGCAAATAGACACAATTTTTCCCTGAATGATTTCTCACGTAAGAGATGGGGTGGAGTGGGGGGAGGAGAATAAAACAACTTTAAAAACAATACCGAAGATGATCAATAAATGTTCTTTGCCAAATAGTATGAAAATTTGAGAAGATACAAGAATACTTAAAACATAGAATCCCCTTTCTATTTTTTCACTGTTTTAAAAACACAAACGTTTTGGAATATGCCCTTCTGATAGAGCTCCACCGAAATTAATAGATAGAATGTTTACATACGATATAGAAACCTTCATGAACACAGACATGTTGTTGAAGTGATACTGCTCACCTGTTTTCTCCGTTAGAGACACCTTTTGTAAATAAAATGTAAGTTTATAGTTTTCTTCAGTATACTGTTTTAGATGTTTGCTTTTCACTAACCTTTTATTACCACGTAAATATTTTTATATGTTGTTATGAGTGCGCCCTCCTGTTAGTTTCAAATTCCGTAGTGTCATAATCTCACAAAAGGCTGCAGTACTGATTATGCCTCAGATAATGTAGTTGTTAATGATCAACTTAATGTTAAAAGCCATTACTGCTCATTGACATAATTCTGAGAACATTATACTGTAGAAGTGCACCTTTTGTGTGGAAACAGAATGACAAAATTGAAATGTTAAAAGTTGAGTGTCTGAATAATAGCCTGTGAAATCATTTAGACAAGACCATTGTTGCCTCTATTGTTCAAAGACTAGAGAGTGACAGGATGAGACAAAAAAGGGGAAACACCACAAGGGCTCCACTTGCAGGTTTGAAGGGAGATGGAAAGTAAAGAGGATCCTTGTATGTCTGTTTCCCTCTCTTCCTGGAGGGTCTTCCCCTAACAACAGAGCACCCTCCTCTGGCCACTTGCCAAAAGGGGATGCCTGCCTCATTTGTGATTGGCAGGATTGGAGCCAGGCAGGGAGTAGTTGTAAATGCCCTGCAAGGATTTTTCCAATCAAACATTGCTGGACAGTGACCCAAACTGGTCACCCATGACCTCCTCCATGCTGCTGACTCAAGGGTTTTTGGTCATGAACATTTGAAAGTTGGATAGAAACTTTAGAAAGGCAGTAAGTATACAATCACCTTTCCAAACAACCTGTCAGCTCACTTTGGTACTTTGCAACTTGGTGTTCATTTTCCATAGTATTCTTGTCTATTTTAGATCCTGGGGCTGGAGGCAAGTCAATAGAGGTAGAGAGACAGAAGATGGCATGTGTATGTGCTGGTGTGGCAGAGGGATATGGGGGGACCCCCATGCTTATTTGATGGAGCCAGTGAGACCTAAAACAGAGGTGTAAATTCCTGCTGCGTCATCTAATTTCACTCTTCCATGCTCAAAGACCTAATTTCTTACCTTGACTGACCGTTTACTAATGTCAATAGTTCATCACAACAGCAACCAGGTGAGCAAATATGGGTGGATTACAACTAGTTCATCATTGTCGCTAGAAAAATCCGAAGCTTATAATCTGCTTACATTGGCTGAATGACAACTATCTTCACATAATATTAATGTTACTGTAAACTTTCGATGTTCTAGGCACCTTTCTAAATGCTTTATATGTATTAAAAAGTGTATTTTGCTAAGACAGGCAGTAGAAATGCACACTAGCAAACTGAGGGCTTCAGAGGGGAGGCGGGTGGGGGAATGGGATAGGCTGGTGATGGGTAGTAAGGAGGGCACGTATAGCATGGTGCACTGGGTGTTATACGCAACTAATGAATCATTGAACTTTACATCAGAAACCAGGGATGTACTGTATGGTGACTAACATAATATAATAAAAAAACCATTAAAAAATAAATAAATAAATAAACTTTAAGAACACAATCCATTCAAAAAAAAAGAAATGCACACTAGCTTCAGATTTAGATAGGAAGAGATAATAATTGTATTATAATAAGGAATAAAAACTGATATTCATAATTTATCCAGTTTTAAAGAAAAGATTGAATTACACTTTAAGCAGCTGTTTAAAGAAGTAGAGAAATTAGTTATATATGTTTAAAACATTTCTATAAAAATTAATTATTATTATTTTAAAGATTTTATTTATTTATCTGAGAGAAAGAGAGCACTCCAGCACAGGGGTAGGGATGGAGGGGAGAGGGGAGGCAGACTCACTGCTGAGCAGGGAGCCCAATGCAGGGCTCCCTCCCAGGTCCCCGAGAATCACGACCTAAGCCAAAGGCAGATGCTGAACAGACTGTGCCACCCAGGTGCCCCTAAAAATGAATTATTAAAAATATTTTATTTACATTGAACTCTTAAACTTTTTTTTTTAAGGATAGTTTTAGATTTACAAAGAAACTGCAAAGATAATACAGAAAGTTCCCATATGTCTCATGCCTGTTTTCCCTATTATTAACCTCTTATACTAAAATGGTATATTTGTTATGGCTGATGAAAGGATATTTATACAGTTGACCCTTGACCAATGCAGGCGTTAGGGATGCCAACACTCTACGCAATAAAAAAATCAGAATAATAATTTTTGACTCCCCCAAAACTTAACTACTAATAGCCTTACTGTTAACCAGAAGCCTTACTGATAACATAAACAGTCAATTCACACATATTTTATATGTTATATGAAATGAATATTGTATTCTTACAATAAAGCAAGCTAGAGAAATGAAAATGTTATTAAGAAAAGCATAAGGAAAATACAGTTACAATACTGTACCATGTTTATTGAAAAAGAAATCTGTGTATAAGTGAACCCACACTGTTCAAATCTGTGTTGCTCAGGAGTCAGCTGTATATTACTATTACTTAAGGTCCATAGTTTATTCAGGTTTCCTCAGTTTTTTCCTAATGCCCTTTTTTTCTGAATTCCATCCAGGATTCCACATGGTATTAGTTGTCATGTCTTCTTAGGCTCCTCTTGACTACTACAGTTTTCCAGATTTTTCCTCTTGGCTCTTAGACTTTCTCAGACTTTCCTTATTTTTGATGACCTTGAGTTTTAAAGAAAGTGTTGGTCAGGCATTTTGCAGAATGTCCCTCCACGGGGATTTGTTGGGTGATTTTCTCATGAATAGACTGAGGTTATGAGGATAATTTGAAATACTACTGCAATGGCTTCCAGTTTTCTGGCATATTAGTTTTGGGGGATAGCTCATAACCTGTAATTAATGGAGGCAATACCATGTATGTAGGGTTAGGGAGTATTGAAGATTGGACTGGTACATGGATAAGTCTCAGTGAGTTCACAGCTATATAGAAGACAGTTTCAGAAGTCATTCTCAAAATATTCATACCTTCTTTTACTCAACAGACGTTACACACTTGTTTGAGTCACTACTCCGAGCATAGGGAATAAAAATCTGAACCAGTGACAGAAAGTTCATTTCTCAAATTGCCACGAAGGTTTCCATTTAAAGTTCTGAAAAGAAAAGAATGCACAGCTTCCTTCCAAATGCACCACGGTATCTGTATTCCTTTATTTTTCTCCCAGTAGAGATGGAGAATTGCAATAAATATTTAGTAATGCCATTCTATAACACAAGTTCAGTTTTTCTTAATAACAAATTCAATAGATTTTTAAATTCTTGGTTACGTGGTTACTTGGTTTTCCCAATCATTCCTTACACAAGGTTTGTGCATTCAAAAGATTTATGCAAGATTACCTGCATTAGATTCTATCCTCTTTAACAAAACTTTTTGTTTTGAAATAATTTTAAATTTACAGAAAAGTTGCAAAAATAGTTTCCATAAGCATGGTACAATGATCAAAACCAGGAAATTCACATTGATATAATATCTCTCACTAACCTTACAATCCATATTTAAGTATCACCCGTTTCTCCATGATCCCATCCAGGATCCCACACTGTATTTAATTGTGTCTGGGTCTGTTTGTTTGTTTTCCAGTCTGTGACAACTCCTCAGTCTATTCTTGTATTCTATGATGTTGACATTTTTTATAACATTTTTATGGGCTGTTATTTTGTAGCATGTCTCTCAATTCTGAATTGACTGATGTTTTACAATGATGAAATCGAAGTTACGCATTTTTGGTAAGAATACTACAGAAGTGATATTGTATTCTCAGTCATCACACTGAGGGGTATTAATGTTGATATGACTCACAACTGGTGATGTTAACCTTGACCACTTGGTTAAGGTAGTATTTTTCTGGAGTTCTCCCCTGTAAACTTACTATTTTTTTTAATTGTAAGCTATAAGACTTTGAGACTATGCAGACTCTTTTTCATTATTCTTTTTGAGTGTCCCTTTATCTCATCATTTTGGAGGGTACAGATCAATGTCAAAAATCAGTCCTGTAACTAAGTCATTCCTTAAAAACAGATGATACTTGAGATTTTCTCCAACAGACGTTGGTCTGTTGTTACTTAATCAATTTATAAAATTCATAAATTTAATAAATTAAATCAAACTATGTGGGAAAAAATAAGTTGACAGTGAGGTTCCATAACTGACAAAAGGTTCCATAAACTGTACTTGAAATAAGTAATGATAGAAAAGCCAGAGTACAACAGAGCCATTCTGCAGGTGGCCATGGGCCTTCATTACCTGTCAATTCCACTGAGTTTATATTCACCAACATTTAACTCTTTGGTTTCTCAGAAGTAGATTTTTAGTCACCTTTCTTCTCTAGAATATGCTATTCTGCCCCCAAGAATTCTATTCTGCTGCTACTGGGAAGGGTTACTTTAGAATCAGGCCCATTTACTACTAATGAATTAGGATGCATTAGCAGTAACTGCATGGGATCTTAATTAGAAAAGGACAAACTGCTTTGGGGAAAAGTAGGTCTAAGTCTTTCTTTTGTGATGCAATTCTATTATTTTCAAAGTTAATATTTTTATACTGGCCTTCTACTTGATTTCTCCATCTCCTTTCATTTAATGCTCCAAATATTTGCTCCAGCTATCCCTTCCTCTGCTACATTATCTCCATTTATAATAGAGCTGACTCGGGTCAGGTTTTGCCATATGTCATTCCTCTCCCCCAAAGACTTCTAGTCTTTCAGCCCCAAGTGTTTTCTTTATTGCTTATAACTAACTTTATCTTTTGAATGTATTTTTTTTTTAGTGTTTATGAATTTGTTTATATTCTGAGGCTCCCTGCAGGTTATTTATTAATATATTTATATGTTGTCATTACACTCAACTGATATCCAAACGACCATTCAGTTTATTCATGCATTTGCTTCATTCTGTGTCAAGGGCGAGGCTAGGTGGGAAATGCATAGACAAAGAAGTCAGATTCCTGCTCTCAAAAAACTTATCCCATCAGAGAACATTTTCAAGATAACATCTTTTCTGAATCTGGACCGGCTTTTGAATGAGACCTCAGATTACTGAGAAGCACGTTCTGTGTCTTAGAATCCCTAAAATATACCCCAAGAGGATTTAAAAAATTGCATTCTAGTGGAAAAGGAAATTATCAAGTTTTATTTGTCATTATTCAACCGGGTAGAATCTAAAGGTACGCGTGAGTGAGGAAGCCCAGACAATGAGAGAGGGGAGGAGGCAGCCAGGGAGAGCGTGCAGGGGTGGAGCGGCAGTATTGGCTGGAAGAAAATCCAAGTTGCTCAGTAGCAAAAAGAATTTGAGAAGGTAATGAAGAGTTCTGTGGACGGACACAAAGGAGAAGCAAAGGAAATTCACTTGCTCCCTTTGACGAGGCGGAAAGGAACAGCCTCAGCTTGTGTGCGTCTGAACCGTGGTTCACGCACCGCTCATTCAGAGACTGTGGGAAATGCAGATGCAGTTGTTGTTCTCCTGGAGCTGCATTAGGAACTGATCCAGCCCTGCTAGCGGGTCAGGAGCCCGCCTTGGCGGCAAACAGATCCACTCCTGATGTAACTTGAGGGGAAGCCTTAATGCCTTTGCTCCGCCATTTGAATTTTTTGTTTGAAAGAGCATATAGATTATTTATAGTCCACCAAATAAACCTGAGGGTCTTTTAATAAACTCATAGATTATGTTGCTCAAAGGAGTTTATTGAAATAATATCTGAATTCGCCCGTGACAATGACATTCCAGAAGAGTTTATGACTCCATCCCGTGTGGAATAGGATTTCCCACCTTACCCCAGGGTATCTGCGTATCATTTCAACAAAAGGAAGATGAAAGAGTGATGTTAGGTCACTATACCAGCTTCTCTCATAGTTTCTTTCTCCCCTCAAAAACACAGAGTCAGGCAGGTAGAGGACAACTGATAAAACTGGGATCTTCCCAACTAACTGCCTTCAAAAGGAGGGAAAGTTAAACCCTTTGATTAACATTTCTGAGGGAAAATGTGAGTTTTTCTGGTCAGCATATTAGGGGTTTGGGGAGTTTGGCTTGGATCTGAGTCAAGAAAGGGGAACAAGAATGTAAAAATCCATGTCATTATAGCCAGAAGCTTTGATTCCAGCTACATGTATTTATTCGCAGATGCGTCTGAAGCGCTCACGGTTGTCTGAATGTGCGAGGTTATCATTCACACCACTCACATCACCAGCGGACCTTACCCCCACACCCCCTTCAGGGACTGTTTCGCCATCTCTTTCTGAATTATGGCTGTTTTTCTTTCCTTAAAATTAAACCACTCCATTACATTGTATTGCTTGAAGTCCAAAATTTTAAACAGTTCCCATTTTTTTTTTTTTGCCCATTTTACCTTTGTAATTTCCCCTCTCAGTACTTTGACCCCAAATTCTCCTCTTCTCTGTCAGAGAGCCTTCTTTGCTCCAACTGTCTCTTCAAATCTCACGTCTCACTTGAAATTTCATTTAAAATTTCTAGCCTCTCCCTGTATTCCTTACTCATTTCTCCCTCGGCTGCCATTTATTTAACTTTATAGTGACATTTTCTAACTCCATAAAGCCTTCTGAGGTAACAATTTTTATGAAACACACATGATTCTATTGTATTTTTTTTCCAAAGGAGAACGTAGCCAGAAAAGAACAATGGAGAATTGTTTTCTTCCAAATAGGACAAATTAAATAACAAAATCAGAGAAAACTTAGAGTGAGAAGGAATTTTAAAAAATCATCTTGTCAAAGCCCCTTATTTTATAATGAAGAGACTAAGTTCCAGTAAGGTGGAGTCATTTTCCCGAAGTGACATGGCTCATGCAGCCAAGGATGAAGTTGGGTTCTCTTCTCTCCTATTCCAGTTTTCTTTCCATTCCACCATATTGCCCTTCTTAGATGTTTGCTTTGAGCCAGAAGTGATGCAATCGTAACAGTTCACTTGGAGAGTTGATTTCCAGAGTGGTGTCATCCTTTCAATAAATATTACTGAGAACCCATTGTGAGCAATATTTAGGTACCAGGAGTATACGATGAATAGTTCCAAGTCCCTCCCCCATGGAGTTTACATTTAAGAAAAGGAGATCAGTGATAAATAAACTCGAGACTATGTAATGGCAGTTAGAGATATGAGCTGTGAAGACAAGTAAGGCAATATAAGAGAATAGAAAGTGAACAAGAGAATGTATGTAGGTTTGAGGCAGAGTGGCCAGGGTGGACTTCTCTGAGGAAGTGATGTGTATGCAGAAGTCTGAATGAAGTAGACATAATCTATGAGAACATAGAGGAAAGAACTTTCTAGGCAAAGTGAAGAGGAAGTGCCAAGGCTCTGGATTCCAAAAGGCCAGTGAGACCTTCATTACATACACAAAATGAGTTTCCTTTTGAGGCTATGGGCGTAGCTTTCAGAGGAAGTTGTGGGACTTTTCGTATGGATCTGCTGATTAAAATGACATATAACAGATAGCATTTTTTAAGACCAGTTGTCCATCTCACTTGTTCTTTTTTTTTTTTTTTTAAGATTTTATTTATTTATTTGTCAGGGAGAGAGCGAGAGAGAGGGAGAGAGAGCGCGCAAGCAGGGGGAGAAGCAGGCTGAGGGAGAAGCAGGCTCCTCACCGAGCAGGGAGCCCGATGCAGAACTCAATCCCAGGACCCTGGGACCATGATCTGAGCCGAAGGCAGACGCTTAATCAACTGAACCCCCCAGGCGTCCCCATCTCACTTGTTCTTTAACTCTCTTTAATGGTAGGAAATTAGAAAACGGGGCATATCTTTCCTCCCACAAAGACACATAACTAAACAGAACCGTCCTCATATGCAGCTTTAGCTTTTAGTTAAGTGGCTCTGTCAGAGAGACAGATTATATAACTGGCAGAAACTACGGCTTCTTTGGATTTGAGTACCGGCTTTCCACACTGCACCCCAAAGGGAATGCCAGAGGAGACTTGTGAGGCCAGCAAACTGTCTCAGAGAGAGAGAATCAGCAGAGGGGCAGAGAGAAGGACTTTGGGTATGAGCGGCTCCTGTTTTTGTAAACCTGGGCCCAGGGATCCCCGATCTCCTAATAAGGAAAAGGCTCGCCCATTTTGACCTTTACCGCCTGTTGCAAAGTCATTGCTGAGCTATTATTTGAGTAGCTTGAGGTAGAATAATGTTCAACTCAGCTTCCTGGAGCTGCATTTGCAATGCAATTAATTGACTGCTGTTAGTTGTCAATTAACATTTATTATCAATTAGTTCATCAAATTGATTAGTTGGCAGGACCTTAAAGTCTAAATGCACTCCTTTCCATTATAAATATGTCTATAAGAGTAAAAGCTACTCACTAATTGATGTCAAACTGGAATTGCTTATGTCGGACTTGACTCTTGTCCATATTGCATTTTAAAATCTATATCAAGTGAACTTGGATAATACATGTAAGGTTCATACTTTCAAAATGTGCCTGCTGTAGTTGTTTTTTTGGGGGCAATCAGCAAATACACTAGGTGGACACTTTATACCTATGTCAAAAGTAAGATTTAATAGGACTTATTATTTCCGATTCACACGTCTAGAATGATCTTACTTTGGAAAAAAGCATTGTGTTTCTCAGTGTTGCTGAGATTTTTGTTACACATTTAAACACTGTCTATATCAGTTTTAACATTCTGTGAGTCAACTAATAGGATGTGAGCTTTCAATAACTGTCTAGAGGAAGGTAAAATACAAGTATGTATAATTTGCAACTCCTATTTGAAAGACAGGCATATATGTATTCTTTTTATCACCCTTCTCTCAAAAAGTTTTCTAGAATGAACCAGCATTCCAGAATAGTCTGCATTCTATCCATTATCTAAATACCAATTAATAGATTTTGAATTCCCCCTTCCCTTAGTCAAACAAACCAAACCAAACCAAACAAAAAAACCCGATACGCCATCACTCACAAAGACCCATTTTTAATTTTTTTGTGAGAGAAGAAAACATACAGACAAACGTTTAGCCTTCAGCATATGCTATTTTGTCTTACGTTTTGCACACCTTGGGATGAAGCATGGAACAAAACTGTAACTCTCTCCCTATTTAACAAAAAACACAAGATACCTACAAGGGAGTATTCCTTTTTATTGCCTTTGTGCAAAAAGATAATTCCTGCCTCCTCCCATCCCAAATTGTGACCTAAATATGGCTGAAAGACACAACATGTGACCTGCTTAGCACTGCCTGCCATGGCCTCGAGCCACAGCAGGAACTCTATTAGAGGGAACGGCACAGATGCTACCAGATGGCCAACATATTGTCCAGAGATGACCCATGTATAATTGCAGAAAGTTCAATACATTCAGGTTTTTGAATTTAATTGCATTGACCACCTTACCTACTGCTGCTGCTGCTTTAATTTAAGGTGGAAACATAGTTTGAGTGAGAGGGAGGGAACTCCTTACCGTGTTGTCTTTCTGCCTTTTGCCAAGCACCAAATTGCCTAAAGATGTGATTCCAGGTGTTCCCCGCTACCTGAACTATGAGCAATTTGTGACATATTTGCTTGGCCTCTGTTATTTGGATTGAGAGTTTTGCTTTTCAACCAACTTAGCAACAGATAACATTGCCCAAGTGTGCATGTGTGTATTTTCATATATTTTCAAGATCGTTTTTGATGGGGGCAGATGACGATGGGGTGAGATCGTGCATGCATTGCCGCTTTAGCCTTCTTTGTGCTTCTTCTGCAAAAAGTTGGTTCAATTTCAGTTACTTTGCCACCCCCCATCTCACTTCAGCTCTAACAATGTGAGCTACCAGTGGGTGATCTAGTCCCCATGAATTTATATTTCTAGTAATATAATATTTTGGGGGGAGTGGGTATTAAATTTATTTTGATGTATACACAAATATATAGTCATTTAAAAATAAAAACCTAGACTCTAGTTCTCACGGACTTTGAACCTGTTCTCTCTGAAGAAAAATGGCAATTATATGTAATATAAAGAGAGAGAACTATTGTTTCAGTTTCCTCTTGCAGGCTGTTATTTCTTAAAGTGTTTCTGCTAAGCAAATGCAATCACGATGGCATGCGTTATTAATTCAAAATAGCTTCTCAAATGGCTCAAGCTCTGGGATGGCAGCATGTCTGTTGCAATGTCATTTGTCATAATTCTTTGCTCTTACATAGTGCCTTTTCTCCAGGCCACTCACATACTACATTTGCTTTGTGTCTATATTCAAGACAAAAGATAAATCCTTATTTTGTTAGAACTTTCCAATCTACTGCATCTTTTCATATTTACACTGTAGACCATCTACTGGTGGATCTGATTGGTTTCCCTGATATGTCCTGGAAAGAGAATTCATGAAACAGTCAAGGAAAATTATTTTCCTTTGCCATAATCTGATTTGAGAATGAATTTTATGGTGGAAGCCATTTTATAATACATTCGATGATGTTTTTCTGACACTTGTCATCATTAATTATGCTTTACAAAGCCCAATTTCTTGTTTAAAATCTGAATCCAAATCATTCATACCAAAAGAAGTACATTTGAAGTGCTTCAAATAACCTTTAATTTTTATAAGACTCCATTCTCATGAAAACGGTTAAATGTAGAATGTTGTGTTAAACAAAAAACAATAATTATAGAATTAAAAGGATTTACTAAGTTATTGTTTTATGATTTGGACTTGCTGATAAGCCTTTCAGGATGTCACAAACCTGATTGGGTAGTGTCCCTTTAAAAGCAGAATGGCAGCTGCTGTCAAAATGGAATGCACCCCCAAAACTTGCTGTTTATTCATATCCCAGTTAAAGCTGAAACAAACAACTGAAACTAATCACGCTTGAAGTTGGGTATCGCCTTTGTGAGCTTTATGAGCCTATTTTTCTGAAATTAGAAATTGCCTGAGTGAAATGTTTCTAGCTAAACTGCTTTCTACTGAAGTCATGATTTTTACAGTCAGATAAATGCCCCTTAAGCTCCATTTATGTAAGCGTCAGTGACATCCAGTGGCTAACAGGCTGATCACAAGTGTGTCTCCCCACAGTTTGAGGGGCCCATGGTAGGAAGACGGCATTGGAATCCACTCTGCATCTTGATAGTGTTGTTTCTACTCAAGCAAGTTGGCTTTATCAAATGTGGTCCTCTGATTAGGATAACTAAATATGCCACCGAACTTTGAAATAGCAATGATAGAAATGAGACTTGAAAATTGGAAATCAAAATGCACGTGGGGGCTACATAGGAGAATACCATTGCTTGGGAAACAAAATTAGCATCCACACTAAACCCGAGGCTTGAAACTCTGCAGGTGTTATTTAGAAATGGTTATTGGGGAGCTTATGCAGTTTTCAGTTATACAAAGAGGACTTGCAAATTATGGCGAGGCCAGTTGATTATGCAGAGTTGGATGATGTTACCATTAATGTTTCAAACACATATGCTTCACAAAGTAGTCCACCTTAATTTGAAAAAAGGTATTACTTGCAATAATGTCAGCTACATAAATTTATTTGCAGACAGTCAATTCATATTGATCATAACTCGACCTTACGATGACCTTGAGGAAAGGTAGTCTGTGACGGGTATAGATATTGGGATCAATACCAGAGCGCAATCGACTACACCTAGTTACTGATAAATGAAGTAAAAAGGTACACTATTGTCAGAAACAAAGATAATAACAGCTCATTTAGTCAACTACTTGTAAAGGTTTAATATTGATACACGTAGTTTTAATGACATCCTCGGGCATTCTCAAATGGCAGGAAACAATCGGGTGCAGAGTCGCTGAGCACATTAAGTAGAAAGAATCATTATTTTCCAACTCCAAATAATAAATTCCATGATATTTACGTCAACATCACTGAGAACTCAGGCACTCTCTAAGCTGCACAGAGATAGCCCATGATGCCAACTGCACGGGGCTGTTTTGCTTCAGTTTTCTTCTCAACGTGCCAGGTCTCATGAAACGAAGCCCCCTATTACGTGGGAACAAAGCCTCCAGGACCACACATTGTACGTTAGTACTACCCTCTCTTGCACATTTGCAGCGGAATTAGCTCGCCTATCCACAGGTATAACCAACTGTAATCATGAGGAAGAGAGCATTTGGTCTCAGCACATCTGCTCCACATTGATGCATTCCCCTCTGCTATGGAAAGTTAAAAGAAAGGATGTTAACAAAAATTTCCCCCAGTTGTTCCTTTCTCTTTGCTGGGAATTCCACAGAGTGAGCGCTTGGCAGGTAATGCAGAACCCAAGTAAATAGAGTCCACTGGCAAAATGGTGGCAGGTTGCGCTGCTTAACTGGAGGAGAGGCGTGCAGGAGCCAGCCCGGTGTCTGGTGCACCCAGTTGGTAAATTGTGCCTGTGGTGAGAACAGAGTGATTTTGCAGTAAGCTCATTTTGGGGAACTAGTCAGCCTGCTACTGGGAGCCAAGAAATATGAGGATTTGGTTTCAGCGTGTTTCTTTTTTTTTTCCTTTTTTTTTCAGTGTAAAATGTATTTCTATATCTTGAGCTTTGTTTATCTTTTTGCCAGTATAATTTTAAGAAATCAATGCCAGCAGTCTGATATTGTCTTCCTAAGGGAGGGAAATGCTAAGAGACATTTGTGGCTATTAAAACCTGCAAACAGAAGGAAAAGGCTCTGTTAGCATAGACTGCGCTTGAATGTTTTCCCTGAATGCTGAAGTTCCTACGTTGATCCCGGCAGTTAATCTCCTGGTCACATTTCTCAAGCCACACGCTTTTTCACACGGTCTTCCTGTTTTTTGTGCCATTGTATCATTTGCTATCTCCTTTTGCCTCTTAGACTCTCATGAAGCTGTTTATTAATAAACCCGTGTTTTCCATACAGCGCTGCATCAATAAACCTCCGAGTGGTTCCGTTAGTCAGCATTCTGGGAAATCCTATGCTATATTGAAGAACTGTAAATCTCCATTATTGCTTCCCATAGCACAAATAAAGAATACCCTCCTACCTCCATGATATCCCCTGCTAATTTTTAAGGGCGAATGCATATGCTTGCAATAGTCACTTTGAGGTGCTGAACTTGGTGTTTATCAGGAAGGGGGGCATCTTTGCTACCGAAGACACCCTGAAACACCTATAATCAAAAGACATGCTAATTTAAGGTATTAAGAACCAAATTACTTCAGTTCTCTTTAGTCTTCCCTTTTCCTGAAGCCTTTAACTAATTTGGTGGGACAGGCGAATTCTGGACTTCAGAATCTTCTGTTCAGCAGCTGTGCTATTTGATTTGTAGTGTGTTATTAACTGACACGAAGAAAATATCAGTAATTAGAAAGATAAGAATAGACTTTTATATACCTTTTTGGTATCAGACAGAAGGAGTAGGACAATCTCTGTTTATACCAACTAAAAAACTTCTGGTATTTACTACTTCAGACAAGGGTGATAATTACATTTCTGCACGACTGCAAGAGAGAGTTTGGCCAGTGAAAAGGTGTGGCATCTCTCCATTTTTATGGTTCCCCCAAGAGAAAGCACAGTGGAAGTTCGAAGAAGAGAGAGCTTATACAGTGAGGGATGGCAGTTGGAGGAACTCTCTGAAACCGGCTTTGCCAATGAAGCTGGATTTCCTCTAAACGTCCCTTTGAAAGTTACAAGTGCTATGTATTTGAAAAGAGGAAACCAGTTTTTAATATCACTAAAGATGCTTTTAGTAAAGCAGATTCAGGAATCCTAAGAAACATTTCATAGTAATATCCCAGAAATCCCTATCACTCCGGGACTGGTCTCTTCATAGTTGGCACCTTTGGCTTACTTCCTAACAGGTTCCCTCCTTTTTGGGGATGCCTCAAGCAGCTCTACTGTGAGTTTTGGGTTGTCCTACCGTGCCCGTATCTGCTGTTCTGGCTCTGGGCTCTGACAGTTGTACTAAGCCATTAGGGGCACAGGCCTATATCCCCCTCCAAATCAGTTTTGCTGATGACTTTCTACTTTGTATTTTAATTTCATTTTTCATTAGCATATCCACTGAGAACAGGGAGCCCTTAGCTGTTGCCAGGGTCTGTGAGTTTCCCAGCACCCAGCTGCTCTCTGCTGCCTCCACCTGGGCTAAGCCACCTTAGTTCTTCTCTGGCCTGCTAATTGGCTGACCTTGCACTGTCCTTGACCAAAATTTTGCCTTCAAGATTCCGTTTCAGTTCTGTGTTGCTCCTTTGACTCTTCTCAGGATCTCCACTGGTCTCTGGGATTCTAGGGCCTACTATAAAGACATTCTACAAGGGCTGCCTTTTGGGCAGGCTCCCATCCTCCGGATTGTTTCTCAGTTCCCACCTCTTCTTTAAAATTTCAGTATTTTATTCAGTCAAAGTGATTGTATATGTTGGATTGCCTAATGATAAATTCCTGGTGGGTAAATGGATTATTCTTTTGGATCTAAGTGACATTTACATTTTAAGCAGGGATGATGAGAAGCCTCAAAGTCTTTCTCAACACCGAGGAGGTGGAGGGAAGAGATTATTTTAAGACGTTGGTGTCTTCTAGTAGCAGTCCTTGAATGACACCCTAGTCCAGATCTGTGTAAGGCCAGCCATCTGTAGCATGATGTCCCAATAGGTCTACACATGCTCCCCATAATCCCATTCAGAACAGCAGCAGCAACAGAAGACACTGGAGTGGATTTTAACTGAAGGCCACAGACAGGCATTGCAGACACGTGCCATTTGATTTAGACCCTGAAACTTACCAGATTCCCACTAATACCTACTTTCAACAATCTCAACTAGCTAGATGTTTGTCCTGAGTTGTACCTTCTGGTAATTCAATATCATTATAAGTAAATGGAGTTCCTTTGCTGGGGGCCCTTCACTCTGACAGGGACAAATCATCTTTGGTGAGAGACAGAAGATACTGAGGAGAGAGAAACCCTCGCTTACGTTGCTCCTCCTAGCCATTCCAGGGAAGTAGGAACACCCAGCAGACATGATCATTTTTCTAGGACTTAAGGCTTTAGTCTTTTGGTAACCCTGAATTCTGGAGCTGGGATCACAAGTATTTTAAGACATGAAGAAATTTTTTTCAAGGTAGATTTTTCATTTGTCATTAAATGAAGATGGCCTCCAAAGAAAAATGCCTTAGGTAGATTTTCTCCTAGGTCCTACCTGCTGAAAAAAAAATACCTTAGATGCATTTAAAAAGATTATAAAATTGCAAAAGCAATTTACCATATTAATTAATTTTGAATTACCGCCAAACTCTTATATAAGTGGGTATGATATTCATGGTAAGGCCAAATTAATTCTTTATGATCAGTGCTATTGCAATCAATACTAAATGAATTCATAATGATAAGATACTTAAAATAAAGAGTTACCACAAGAACAATAAAAAGACCATCATCATCCAAGCTATAGCACACTAATAAAGTATTAGTTCAATAAGCTGATGCTATCCATGACAATCAATGGCAGATACTTAATTTATTTCTGCTGGCCCCTGTCTTGCTTTTCCTGTAAGGACTATGTAAAAGCATGGTCCTTTGATTCTACTGTAAATTGTACAGCACAGAAGAAATCCAGTATTCTTATTAAATAATGTTGCTGTAGGATTTCCTTTACATGTCACCTCTCTGGCAAAGAACTCAAGGCATATTACATACCAATTTACATTCCAAATGAATTCCTTTTGCCTCTGTTTCCTCCCCATGAGAGTCACCTAATCTTTTCTTTCTTTCTTTAATCTTCTCTGTCTCTCTCTCTCTTCCTCCATTGATGGAGATATTTGCAGGGTGTATGGGGCAGAAACTTGAAGGGGGCCATACAGGTCTCTACATTTTTACTTTTTCACTTTAGTGCTGTGAAAAGACATTGTAAGGCTGGAAAGTAGAGGCTCTGTCATATCTGTCCTTTATTATACTTCAAAGAATCAATCAATTATGAAATAAACAATAAAGATCTTTTGTATTTTCTCCCTTCCTCTCTGTCCTTTTCTCTCTCCTTCCACCTCTGCTTTCCCTCCTTCTATTGTAGGAACTGTTTTGAGTATCTTCCATATGTCAGGTGTATGCTGGGTCCTGGAAACAGAAGCAGAAAAAAACAAAACAAAACAAACCATAATCTTTTTTTTCCAGCTTAAAGTCATGGAAAGAGTGCTGGGCTCCTGTCAGATTAGAACCAAATCTTAGCTCTTTCACTTTATTTGCTGTTTGATCTCAGGCACTGTGATAGAGACAAATTCCATATCAAATTCCTCTTTCTTGGGAAGATGGAAAGCTATAGTTTCCAACAACTTTGCCTTTAAATAGGATTGTGTGACTAGTTCTGGCCAATGAATTATATAGAGAGATTATATGTGTCACTCCTGCGTGAAGTCAAAGAAACATTCCTATGTAACTCTCTACTTCTTTCTTTCCCAACTTTCAGGTTAGCAAGCTTGAGGTGGCAGAGCTACAAAATGAAAACAATTCACATTGCTGAGCCACTGTGAAGAGAACAGCTGCCATGAAGAGGTAGGTAGCCAGCCTGTGTGACTTTGTATGTACATCGTTTGTTTCTTTGGGAATTACTTGTTACTGTAGCATATGACTGACCTATTCTAACTAAAACAGGTATCTAACTTCTCTGAGCATCTGTTTCTTTACCACAAAACAGGAACAATATATTTTTTTATTTTTTACCTACATATAAAGTTACTGAGAAAATGAACTAAGATAGCCAACACAGAACACACAAACTATTTAAATCAGAATTATGCAATGTTTGACTTAGTCTATTCTGGTGCCAGAATTAAAACTCTAACAATTTCATAAGATTCATTTGGCCCTGGTATCTGTCTATCACAGTATCGGAGATGTTGTTTAACAAAAGCTTTTTTTTTTTTTTTTAAAGTAATTTGTGGACAATAATTATAATTCAGTCTCTGTAAAGAGAGTTGTATGTAAATCACCACCTCCATGGGCTCTGCTACCTGCTACGCATTACTCTTTCCAAAGGCTGAATGATAACGTTGTATACTTCTCTGGCCTGGAGCTTGATGAGTGAATACTACATTTTCTGTCCCATAGTCTGCTCCAAGATGGCTGATTTATACTTAAAGTTTTGTTGCTAAGCTTGGGTTTTATTGGTGCACTTAGGAACTACAGACTTTACATCCCAAGATTTTATATATCAATTTCAATGGGAAGTTTTGCTTTCTTTCAATAGTCTCTATAAATTTGGGTTCTGGTTATGTTTTCTGCCCACCTCCCCTGAGAGCTGGGTCATGTTCTCCCTGTTGGCTTTCTCTTCTTTATGAGAATGAAAATTCCAACCAGATACAAAATGGAATTTTAAAGCTTCCTTGATGGAAGTATGTATGTATGTATGTATGTATGTATGTATGTATTTTGTATTTTAAAACTTAAAACTGAGCCACTGCCCCACCTTTTAACCTAGAACACCAGATACCCTTGAAAATGGCATCTTGAATTGTTACTGTTGAAACCACCACAGTTTAGTTATGAGTCCTATTCAAATGCAAATTTAAATCAGTATTATTATGTTAAATCAGTGTTATTGTGGAATTAACCTAGGTTGTGTGAACTCATTCAGTCATATAATGACTATAAAAAGCTCAATGAATGGTAGAAAGTCACTGAATGTGAAGTGGGTGGATATTTGGAAAGGGGTAGTTAGAAAACACCTCTTCTGAGTATGTGATGCTATTTGGCTGGAACTCAAACGGTAAGGACAGAAATATTTCATCTATTAGTTAATGTAGGTAGGAGTTTTTTAAAGGGCTTACGAAAATATTTCAAACCTGGAAAAACGTTATTGCCAATAATTTATGAAATAAATACTGCAGAGGGACACTTGACTGGTTCAGTCAGTAGAGCATGGGACTCTTGATCTCGGGGTCATGAGTTTGAGTCCCATGTTGGGAGTAGAGTTTACTTAAAGAAAAAAAAAAAAAGAAAAGAATACTGCAGAATTTAAATCCACAATGTTTATTTGAATGCATACAAAATGTCTATTGTTACTAATCAACTGAAACTCAACTGTTCTTATTTTACATAAATTTTATTTAATATGAGTGTATTTTAATATATTTGATCTAATGTGCTTAGAACCCACAGAAATCTACTTGGATGTGAAAGAGCTAGCTGTATGTGGATCGTAGGGCAGAATATTACAGGCAGAATGTTTTGAAACAGAAATGCATTTGATGTGATTGAGGAAGAGAAAGAAAGATGTGGCTAGAGAATAAGGAGTGGAGGAGAGTGGTAGGAAATGAGGTTGGAATCAGATAGTGTCTAGATTTTGTAACATTTTATGGAGGGTGAGGAAAATGGAGAACGATACTTCTTAACACACCCCTTTTTTCTGATTCAGGTATGTATGTGTGAACACATACGTGTGAGTCCTTCCTTCTTTTCAGCACATGCATTTGCCTATAAGAAGTGGTTAAGCCAGAGATAAAGGGTATTAGCTGTTTTCCTGTATACTCTGGCTATTCCTTTGCATATATTATTACCCTGATGCTTCCACTGATATTCCTAAATCCAAATACTCTACAGTATTTCCATGTATTTGCCATTCATGGGCCAAACAAGAGCCTTCTGTAGGCTAACTAGCTTCATGATGGTAGGTTCTTGACTTTCATACTGACACCTATCAATATGTGGGTTGTTTTGGTTCATCTCACTTCAACATGGCTGCTTCCCCGACCTAAGGGAGAATTTCAGTCTTGGGGCACTCATAAGAATTTGGACATCCATTGAATGCTAGAGCCAGCCACCTCTTCTCGCCTTGTCGTGGGACCAATGTTTCGTTCTAGAGCTTCCGCTCAGTGCGGCTGCTCCAAATGCTGTATTATTCAAACTTGTTTATGATACTGTCCAGTTGCCACTGAATTAGAAAAATATCTTAAAATAATTGTTTTATCAGGTATGTCTCAAAACTTTCTTTTATGCCGTTTGGGGAAGGAGGCGGGGGCAGTTTAGTGCTTTGCCTGCCAAGCCACAGAACATCTTTGCTGCTTTCTTTTTCCCTTCAATTGTCATTGAAAATAACTAGTCATAATGCCTTTGTAAGCCCCGCCTGGCCTCATGCTCCCAGACAGGGCCCCTTGGTTTAGAGGTCCCATTGTGGGAGTGATTTAGGTAGAGGCGGGATCATGAATAAAGAACACTCACCCTCTTCTTCAGGGGCAGGGGCGAGAGAGCCCGGGAGAGCCCTTCCCAAACATCTCTTTTCAGCACCAGTATTTGGCTAAGAGCTTTAATTTCATTAGACAAATGGGGGCTGGGTTTTTCCATGCATCTCAGCCTCCTTTTAATGTGTAAATTACATAGGATTTGCCACTCATTACAATGGTGATATGATTATTGGCCTCAAATAGACCACACTGCACAGGCCCCCAGTGATAGGCCCGCTAAGAAGTGGCATGTGTGGGAAAAATTGGATAGCACATGTTTTCTGATCGCAAGCCCTCAAAAGAATTGAATTCAAACCAATGAGGCTCCCACTTGGTTTACTCGGAGTGCTTCATGCAAAATTGATTTCTGGGTGGATGTGACATCATGGTAGGTAATGATGTAGTTGTGGGGTGAGAGCTGCCCAGGGCCCAGAAGCAGTGGTCCGGGAGAAAGCTTTTTGGGTTTGGAGGCAGAAGCCATAGTTTGGCTGTTTGAAGACAAGTCACTCAACTCCCGTGAACCTCAGTTTCCTCATTCACAAAATGGGGATAATAATGTTTGCCTAATACCTGCAGGTTATTTAGGAACATTATTTTTTGAAGCTCTGCTGTGTCTGACTATGCTAGGGAAGGTCGCTCACATTGTCTCATTCATTCTTTAAAATAACTCTTAAAGGTAGTTCTAGCTAAACTAACCCTATGGAAAGTTAAAGAAGCCAGCACAACATTTCCCCCCAAATGCTCCATGAACAGAAAGTTTTGTGGAAAAATTTACAGCTTAGAAAATGCTTTATAGTGTGTCCACTCCTTCTCAACCTGTTTTTAGAAAACCACAGTGTCCATTAGCATACTAAAGTCTCTGAGAAGCTTCTTATTAAAACACTTTTTTTTTTAAACTGTGATTTCCTATGAGACCATCTTTTTTCCTCTCCCATCTCAACAAATATATACACCCAACTGCTCAGGACGTAAGTCTTCCATAGAGGAAATGGTACAAGGCTGGTTATTGATTTGGGGATGGATAAGCGGTAGAAAATCCGCAAGTCCCTGGAAGGAGATAGTCTTTGCTAGGAAGGGACCAGTAAGAAAAAGACACTTTTCTAGATCAAATACCCTGTGAGTTTATAATTATGATGATTGGCTCATCCTGGTAGAACTATGCCACCATTTGGGCACAGTGTGAAAGGAATTTATTGTCTCTCTCAAAGGAAAATTTATTCTCCAGGGATGGAATATATGATATTATTTGTACTTTCTTCCATTCACACATTCATTCATTCACTCTGTATATTATTTTAAACTCAAATATATGCCCCATCTGTGGTCTATGTCATGCCAGAAATTTAGACCTTTAGCCACACAAGACTGTTGTCTTGGTAGATTTATGCTGATCCAAACATAAGCACCACTATTCCATTAATGGCTTCCAACACCACCATCTTACTCATTTTCACTAGCACAAATTTGCCACAGTAACACTATTTTACATTTGTTTAATTCTTTGTGTTACAAAGCACATGTATTTCTCAGGAATTTTCAGAGTCCGTTCCTTAGAACACTGGGTAAGAAAGAAGATTGTAAATGTTTCTGAAAGAACAAGTATGTATGTTTATTGGTTAGGGTGCTGAGGAAGTGGTTTCATTGAAAATTCTGGGTTAATAAGCAATTGGAAACGGTCTCTTTCATATAGGACATCTCAGAGTTTGGATGTGCACTGTGATTCTCTAAGAGTATGATAAAGGCAGGGGAGCAGTGATAGCATGCAATGTCTTCCAGGCTATATATTCAGCCAGAGAGCTCTTTGTTCATGAGCATTTACTGGTAATCAGTGACTACCTCTGATGGCTCCTATAAGGAATGAAGGAGGTATGCTGGTGGTACTGCCTGGGACCTGGCCCTATAGATGATGTCCTCTAGCAGCTGTGGGCATCAGGCAGTCCTTAGCCTTTCTACCTAGTCCCCTGCAGGTGTGACTCATTTTCTAATCTAGCTGTGATCTGGGTTGATTCCTGGGTCTTGGGTCTTTTAGTTATTCCCCTCTGGGACTAGAGGCCAACTTGTCTCCCATCCAGTCTGCTGGGCCCTGCCCCCTTCTCTTTTCTCTAGATCCTGCCAGCCAGTGGACCAGCACTGACTACTTTTAGTATTTTGTCCATCCTCTTCTTTGAATAACAACTCAGGCACTGCTAGATACCGAGAACAACTTTCCCTCAGATAATGTGCTGTCCTATTTCACTGTTTGATCAGAAATTTTAGATATTCATGCTAGCTTGGACTGGTCTTAGGTTTACTATCTCAGTGGCCTGAGCATAGAATGCCCCAACCCCGACCTCACCTCTTTTAGCTCACCTTAGCTTGTCTACCGAGAGCTCCCAGTTTGCTACAAGGCCAGGGCTTGGTGGACTTTATCTTAGGAATGTTCTAGAATGATGTGTTATATGTGAGTAAATTTATACCTGCTTTATACCAGTGTCAGATGAACTCTGATCTCTAGACTACCAGGATGATACTCTTTCTGCTGTACTAGTGTAGTTGACCCTCCATTACTTTATTCCCTGTTCATTGGGAATTTATTTCATGTACGGAAAAATTTTGCCAAAACTTTGATCATTTTATACATACTAAGTGTATAAGTAAGCTGGGCCACCTTCACCAACTTTCTGTATTAAGGAAAATAAATCCTATAAAACTTATCCTTTTGAGTGACTTATATTTGAAATCACGGTTCCTTCAATAAGACCTGGGCTGCAGTCATTCTAGGGTAAGCTCTGAATGCCAGACTTACTCGCAGCCAGGATAGCTTTTAAGAAAAACTGCCTCCAATGCCTCTAGCAATGATCCTGGGGAAATTTTAAGGAAGGAGCCATGTATATGACGCCTGGAGCTAAGGACTAGATGCCGGAGATTGGTGTTTCTTACAGATCTAACTCACGTTCGTTGCCCTGACCATGGTCTTGCACAGATACTAGGGCCAACCGTGGTCTCTCTCTGGGTGGAAGTGGCATCTGTCCTCACCAGCAAATGTCAAGGACAAATACCTGAATATTGACTGGTTAGGTTGATGTCAGTTCAAGAACGAAGATGCTGGAGGAACAAACCTGGGCTTGGCCACACGGCAATAAAATAACTAGAGGTTGCTAGGCAGTCAGTATACGCAACATCAGGGAAAGTGACCCGCTGAATCTTAAACAGCTAAAGTTCCAAAATATGAAGAAACCGGGTATGCGGATAAGAGGATTAAGGGATTGGGGTTTGGGTAGTTCTTTATAAAATCTGGCCAGGAGATCTTCAAATTTCATTTCTATATCCAAACACTAAACAATGAATTAGGTTTATTTCATGCAGGAAAACGGTGATGCACATAACTGGACGGATGGAAAAAGGAGCCCCCACCCCACTGAAAAACATGAACTTTTGATAATTTATCCATATTCTCTTAAAGTATTTGTGATGAAGGATGTATGTTTGAGAGACAGGTGAGCTGTGATTAAAAGCCATGGAGCAAAGTACAGCTAAAATGACCTGCCCAGAGAGTAAGCCTATGACCTTGGACTTCCTCCACAGAACCACGTTAAAGAGCAACAGTAACTACTGAGTTTTTTCTGAGTTCTGAAAACTGCAGTGATTGTCATTTGTCAAGTAGAGCCTTCATTCGTTGCCCTAAACGACTGATGCCATTTTATGAAGTCTTCATCAAAAGCTTTGAGGGAAATTACATTATATAAAGCAAAATATTTTCATTTCATTGTCTTTTCAGAGATCAATGAGTTTAACTTCCAATCTCACTACATTCTGAACTGCTGCGGATGGAGTAGGTGGCAAATATTACACATTGGGGAAGAAAACATCAAGGATATAAATACCCTTGTCTTTTCTCCTCAGATCAGCGGAGAGCTTTAAGAACAGGATAAATACCCATCTGCCTGGAAAATTGCCTGGAGGCAGGGTGATGGACTAGATGTCTTACTTAGATTCCTTCCAACCCTCGGATTCAGAGCTCTCCACTGCTGCCAACAGAGTTAGTTCTGCTGGGATACGTTCAGGACTGCAGACCCTGCTGCCTATGTGCGTAATGCCCAGAGATTTTTCGTGGAGATCCGTTAAGAACAAGCTTTTTTCTTCCAATTCTGTGGAAATATGCTGCTTCTGAAATGTTATCTGCTCTGCAGGCTTTATCTGAAGGTGTGGGGCTCTCATAAATGATGAATAGATGAATGTGAATGGACTTTGGGGAGGGGTCAGCCTTGCAGGGGCCCCAGCATCTTTGTGGTTTATGTCTTTAAGGGGCGTGGCATGAAGCCCAAAGGCATTACTTAAGCTCACCTGCCAGGCGCTGGCCCATGGCCCATTGGGATCATCAGGGCCCACAATGTGACACTATTGATGGTGCTTGCTCCCAGCCGGTGCACGGTGGTGTTATAGTGGTAGTGGAGGTCCGGGTGACAGCTAAAAATTCTCCTCATCCTAGTAAGAGACGGCGGTACACTTTGGTGTTTGTGTGTATGACTGTACGCACTAATTTTTGTTTTTATTTAATGTTTAAAGTAAGCCATACTCTCTTTAGAAAATATTTCAGAAAGCAGAAGTATGAAGACTAAAACAAAAATAATTCTTAATTCCCCAACCCAGAAAAAAATCACTGTCGACACAGGATGGCATAGACATCAGACATTTGTGAGAGAACAAACCGAGCGCTCGAAAGATTAACTTATGAACCCATCCCACCAAAGCCTATAAAGTGCCCCTGAAAACAGAGGAAATCGTAGGGGAAAATTTAAGTGTCCACTTCAGAGCACTAGTGATTCTCTAATTTTTCACTCAAGGAGTAATTTTTGCATTCTCTGGAGTCCAAGCAAAAAAGTCTCATGAATTGCTTTGTGTTCCTTCCGGGGCAGGGATGGGGGGGGGGGCGGTGAACCCATTCACCGGGCCCCAACTTCTAGGAGAACCATCGTACCATTACTGTGCTAGACTGACTACATTCTTTCCTCTCCATTAGCAGTACTGGCAGCGAGTGTCTATCTCAACCCATCACCCTTCTTTTGCCTTTCAAAAAATTTTAAAAAATAATGTTTTCCTTTGAATACTTGAAATCACTTTGTAGAATGTTACTTGATTTGTAACAATTAAACCATTTTGAGAAGTGGCTGCTGGTTAGCTGCCTAATTACATTTGTACCCTATGTAAATTGATCCCTCTACAGTGGGGCTGTACACTTAATATTTCAAATTCATACAAAAGCAACGCAACTAATTTATATGTTTCATGGCCTTTGAGTTGCTCATGATTAGAAATATTGCATATGCATACGTTAGAATTTTATGATTTTTCTCCACAGACTTTTTCTAACTCTGTATGTGGGGTGTGTCTGTGTGTGTCGGTGCGCCTCTGCGTGTGGTGTATATGTAGTGCCAGAATTTGTTTACTTAACTCTCAGTGGAGCATTTTCCCAGTTTGTTACTAGTGTCAGTTATCTTATTTATTGACGTGTCTATTGTATCATGTTAGTCTTACCCACCAAAAGTATATACATCATAAGAGCAGGGATGTTTTTCTGTGTTGTTCATTTCCATATCCCCAGCATCTAGAATAAGTTCTAGCATAAAAAAGGTGCTCAATAAACATTAGCTTATTGAATAAATCAGTGACTGAAATATTCACAGCATATACGATTTTTAAGGACTGCGTAGCATTTCCTGATAAAGGCATAAGCAAAGTTTTGGTAACTAGCCCTCTACTGTTGATACTAAAAGCTGTATAGTATTTTTATTATCATAACCAATGATCTAAGGAACAAAAACTTTTTTCTCATGGATGGATTCTAGAAGTAGAATTACTAGGTCAAAACATAATAATTATGTAAAGATTCTAGAAGTAAAATTACTAGGTCAAAACATAATAATTATGTAAAGTTCTTACAGCTTAATATTCTGTTTAGTTTCCTCTTCAGAACACTAGTATATATTTTCAGTTACAAGGAATGGATGAAAATGTACATCTTACCACATCCTTGTTTTGTGGAGTGACTTTTCAACTTCCTCCCTTTTGGAATTCAAGAGAATTCCATTTTTATTATGGACATTATATTAGTCAACATATCTCTGTCAGTATAACAAAAACTTCCAAGTCTTAACACAATAAAAACATTTTTTTCCCTTGTTCGTGGTATAGTCAGACGTAGCTTGTGTGACTCTTCTCCATAGCTGCTCCCTAAGAAGGTCCTTCACGTGTGTGTGTGTGTGAGAGAGAGACAGACAGAGACAGAGACAGAGACAGACAGAGAAGCAGAGAAATTGACAGACCAAGAGGTGCGTTTTATGGCCCAACTAGAAGTCAAGTAATATATTTCTGCCCACATTCCATTGGCCAGACAGAACTCAGTCATGTGGTCCCACTTAGATGCAAGAGGGGCTGGGATCATAGTCTTCCTAAATACCTGGTCAACAAATATATTGTGTCTTGAAACAGATTCTAAAAATGTCTTCTTTCACTTTTTAGAGAGCTGTAGAGTGTAGGGTGCCTGTTATTAGATCTGATGCTCTCCATTCTGCTCAAATGGTCTACACGCTCCATTTCCTGTGACAGTGGCCAGGACCTTGGCCACTGGTTTTCACAAAGTAAAGACAAATAAAGAGAACAAGCACCCATCTTGTCAAGGATGTGGTTGCTTGCCCTGCAACTGAGGAGAAATGCTATTCAATTTACCCACCTTTAAAGTTCGCTTTTGGTGTCCTGGAACAATTCCAACTTGGATAATTGCATTCTGCTGATCGAAAATTCCCCTGTAGTTTCCTTCGGATGAGCTAGCCTTCATTTCCCCCTCTACACATTGTAGGGTAGTGTTACTGGCATCCAGTGATCGCTCCATTCCACTAAGAAGCTGGGTTCATTTCACCACCTGGAAAGCGGTCCCTGGGTGAATAGACAGAGCCTGCAGGTTTCTTTGGTTCCTTAAGTGTGGAAAACATACATTTAATGGATTAGTTAATTAGTGACTTGCAGCTCTAGGTGGTGGAAGAAATTAGTAATCTTTTGTTATGTTATAAATTAAACTCTAAAAATTAAAAAAAAATAATCTTCTCAAAAATATGTAGTATCTTTTGACCCAACAAATAACGCAGTACGTTTTCTGTTGCTAAATATAAGATATTTTGATATCTTTAATAATAGCTATGGAATCAACACTAGAGTATTCCCATAGCAATATGTTTGCCTCTATCCGAAATAATAAACTTTTTCTCTCATGGCTTTCAATGAACAGAATTAACATTTAGAGAATCACTCTTTTTTTTCTCCCAGGAATATTCATTTTACTAAGTAGTACACACCATCCCCAATTAAATGCTTACGTGTGCTAAAATAGTAAGGGACAATACTAATTTTCATCCAACAATAAAATATTATTGGTGGCGGGTGATTCCTTTAACAATTGAAGGTCAATTTGCAATTAAAGGGTCTTCTAACAGAGTATCGGAATAACGTACTACTCATTGGGTGATGGAAACAAAACAAAACGAAAAAAGTGGCTGTTGAGCAATTATTAAGTTTGAGCTTGAAACTTGTAGAGACCTTTTATTTTTGTCTAAAAATATTTTTTTTAAATCCAAGCTTATTTCTGATTTACGAATTTCAAAGCTCCCATAACCAAAGGAGGGAGATTTTCTAACACTAGGGGGTCATCCTATTAAAATTCATCATGATTCTCCTTAGTGAAAGAAGTAAACAAGAATCAATTTTCTTTAGTAAAGAAGTTGGCTGAGATGCAAGTGGAACTAGAACAGACTTGATGGATTCCTATGAAAGTTTACAGATACCTCACAATCACAATCTACCATTTACAGGGCATTCTCTCCACTTTCTTTCCCTTGGGCAGGGGGAGCTGGGCAGGAGCGTGGGGGGTGGGGAGAGGAAATCTGTATGAGGAAGAAAAGGAGAGGCTCCCTAGCACACAGAAAAGAATTTGATAGCTTTTAATTCTGCTAAGCCACCACTACATAGAAGATGCCCAGTACTGTAATGATCTGGCTAGATAGATGTAATTGTATCTATCAAACTAAATAGAAGACTGTCAGATGACAGCCAAGATTGGATTGTCTTTTAGGGTCAGACAGAAACCTAGAGTGACCTCATTCCTCCCTTCTCACCATGCCTGTTTTCTCCGTCTTTGATGGGGACCCATTTTGCTAACCATGTGAAAACATATACGGTAACACTGTCTTTTTGCTCTACGCCAACAGCCTCCCTAGAGACCACACTCGGTTTATTTGGGCCCCGGGGATTAAGCCTGCCCAGGCCTCCCTTGTATTTGAAATGTATGCTATTGATATCAGTGCTTAGGGAGAATCAGGCCTCTGCAATGAACAGATCATGCCTGGCTCCATAAAGTCTACGTTGCATGGAGATGTATAGGCTGGGTGGAGAGGGGCCAAGTGAGGCTTTTGCTCTGGAAAGCAAGTATTAGGTCATGAATTAAAGAGTTTGCTTCCTGGCCTGGTCCTTAATATTCAGAACATTTCCCTGTGCGGTGTAAACAGATTTCAACTTCTGAGTAGTTTTACGTTTGGTGGGGCCAGATCATTGTCATCTCTTAGGTGCGAGCTGGGTATCAGCATTGATGTTTCCCTGCCATGCTGTCTTTAAAACCAGCACGCCCCCACCCCCTTGCTCATTTATAAGCAGTTGGAATCCATTTTCATGGAGTTCCTCCAATCAGGATCAGGTCCAAACCATTTTGGTTTTTTTGAGCCTTCCATACTATATTTACTGTGTTTAGTGAAAAGCTGGATTCTCCCCGTGCTAAGTAGCAAACCCATGATGGTTGAAATATTCTGCTAGTTCTGCCGCCTTTATGGGAAGAGACAAAACACACAGAAGATGTAGGGTTATTAAGTGAGCTATTTCATCTCCCCATCCTGGTATGCATTTCAGTCGTTCTTGAGTAACTTGCCGCCACTGAGTCCTACAGGTCCTATTGTTTGTCGTCCATGCTTCGGATGGGAACAAAGCTCTACTGAAGACAGGTTTGCCTTGTGTCTTTCAGCATAAAAATGCATGACACTTCTGCATATGCTGTGTGTTAAGCTTAACCAGGTTAACGCCCCTCTGCCTGGGCGTTTGGAAAAGAGTCCCAAATTGTCACATGTAAAGGGACATTTCAGTGCTGATTTTTATTTCCATGAGATTAAAAGTGAAACATGTAACCACAAAGCTGGTTTATGTCATCCCCCTGTCGGAGCCAGCAGTCATGCCAAAAATTAGATATTTGATAGGTTTGTGAGAGAAACAGATGCAGAAGGATGCCATTCCCACAATTTAGACTCCTTCTTATCTTTAAGCTAGAAAGAACATTCCAGATGAAGAAAATCTATTTTATTGGCTTTAAAAAATAGCAAGGAAAATGTAGAAATAAAAAAATGCTAATTTAAAACTGATGTCATTCTTGGGGACTTATAAACTGCAAATTGGTATTTCTAACTCAAAAAAAAAAAAAAGTCGTTCGAGACATGCTTACTTGATGTTTTCATTTATGCTGCAGTTTTACCTCAGCCATGGCGTTATAACTGAGAGAAAATACCCACGATATATATTCACATGTCGTAGTATGTGAATATAGGCAAGAAAAAAAGGAGAGAGAAAACCATAAACCTCCAAAAGGCTAAAACATCCAAAAAGTATTCTCTCAGCTTTTTTGGGGAGGCATTTTGTGTCCCATTCTTTTTATTTAATTCTACCAGCTGTCTGCTAAACAAATCTAGCCAGGTGGGGCTTATAACCCATGACTAAAAAACCTACTAGTGCAGCTGTCCAGCTTGCCCGAAGGAAGAATTCAGACAAATGGCAGGAACGAAAAGATTGTTTTGTTTTCAAGAAAGTAGCTACCGTACCTTCTTCGGGTTCTGTTTGCTTAAGTTAATCCATAACGTCCTAAGGTTTTATGGTTAAATAGAAAAATAATAGCACCCTTTACATTTTTTTAGTTTATTTTTATTATAATTAGTTTAATCTATTATAATTTTCCCTTAAATAAATGCTTTCTTTTATGTTGCAACCTGGCACCGAGTTGTCCATTTTCTTTTCTTTTTAAGAGTTCCTGATTGCTAAACATCATTTTGTTTCTTTTTCTTTTTTTTTTCCTTTTTTGTTTTTCTTTCTTTTTTTTTTGTTTTTTTTTTTTTTTGTTTATTTGGTCTCTCTTAGGTGGGAACAAATTATTAGTGAACTGTGACTGAACTTTATTTCTAAATATCGCATAATTAAATATGGAGCTATTTAAAGGTGAAGCTTGGCACGGTTTATCCGTGAGCAGAGGAACAGAACAGCCTTCTTTGCACTGCATCATCAGTCGACCTCAACTGTGAGTTTCTAGTCAGCAAATGGGCGCTTCATTTGGTGCGTCTGAGCAGAGGAAGACGAGAGCTGCTCTAACAATGATCACGTCGCCATCTGATCTCCAGCTCCATTGATGACAAATCAATGCGTAAACCACTCACGTACTTTCCCCCACTTATTTGACATTTATCAATTCAATGAATCTCGAAATCTCTGTCAAGCCTGCCTAAAATTCTTATTATCTCATGAAAAAGGCTGCGAGAGTTACAGCTGGTCCTGGTCTTTGGTCCCAGCACCTGTTCAAGAGATAATGACACTCATTCCGGATGAGGACAGGGTGTCGATCGTAGCCAGACTTTTGTCACTCTCCGCGGGGAGGTACCTGGGATGCCAGTGTCCTGACACCCTTCAGAGAGGGAACGGCACCGTCAGCAGGCTTTGACATGCAAAGTGAAGCCCCGGCTCTGCCGGGGAGCCAGCCATGATTCAGGCACAGAGTTAGAAGACAATGAGGCTGAATGCAGTGGTGAGAGTTTTCTTAGCAAGGGCACATGTCATTCCATAAATGGGTGAGGAGATTTGGCTAAATCTCAGTGCAGATCTGGCCAAGAGCTAGAACTAAGGGATTGGCATATCCCGTTGCCTTATTTTTCTATGTTTAGGGGACACAGGAAACGATGCCTGTAGTCTGAGTTGTGCAGACCAAAATGGTGTCCAGAACAAACAGGCGAAGCCAGATTACTCTTCAAGTTGCCTCTGTTTTCTTTTGTTATGTAACAAGACATGAGTGCTATTGGCCTGGGTGCTCACAAACCCAAAAGAAAGCAGGCCAGTTTTTCATGAGGAAATTGAAGTGCTGATGCAGAACTAACCCTCGCAGCTTGTTGTTATTTAACGAAGAAGTAATGGGGAATTTTTGGCAAAATTGGTATATACACATAACAATAACGCAACACGAAAGATTAATGACATGACTTAGCCCTCAGAGGATTTGCACATGCATTTAAGTGTCAGAAGTAAAGAAATTGTGCAAAGACGCATAGACAAACCAGGTTAAAAGAAGCTAAGCATCACTTCCCTTCCACCCTCTTTGCCGCCCCTGAAGCCCCAGTCAGGTGCTCTTCTCCTGACAGCATCCACCTTTGTCCTGAAGTTGGGCTTCCCTTGAGCCTTTGGGCTTCCCTGCTTTCAGCCAGTGCAAGCAGCCGCCACGGAGCTACTACAGTAACTTTGTGGTTAATCAGGAACAAACACAGAGAAAAAAATTCACAAACATTACAAATACAGCATCATTTGCTCTTAGTGCGCGATCCTGATAAGAGAAAAGAACGAATATCTGTTTAAGGAAGAACACTCTAAACATGATATGTGTAAGAGGTGGTGCTTGGTAGAAAGAGTTAGAAAGGAAATCTTGTAACATTTCCTCTTTTTTCCATTCTTTCATTATGTATGCACGTGCATATGAATCTGTTTATATTTAAATTCTCTTTAAGTAAATCTTTAAATGTGGGCAAGGATTGCTCTATAATAGAGAGCAGACAAGCAAATCCATAATACATACATTTTCTATATTTTCTCCATTTTAGGATTGATGAATGGAGATCCAGAGGCATAAATAATTTATACTCGTGGAAATAGAAACATGTACACGTGTTAGGCAAAAATCTTAGAAAGCTTCATTTCTAACCATGTGGTCAGTATAAACTGAAGTGGAAAGATGGAAAAGTTTTCTCCAATGTCATCTCCATTAACAAAAACATTTATTTTTTTAAAAGATTTTATTTATTTATTTGAAAAGTGAGAGAGAGAGAGATCACAAGGAAGGGGATCGGCAGGGAGAGGAAGAGGCAGGAGCAGGCTCCTCGTTGAGCAGGGAACCAGACGCCGGGCTCTATCCCAGGACCCTGGGATCATGACCTGAGCTGAAGGCAGACACTTAACCAACTGAACCACCCAGGCGCCCAACAAAAATATTTACGGTGGAACCAAAGATCTTTAGTACAAAATAAGTTTGTAATTATGAGATGGTTTTCTCCTACAGACATTCATATATGGCATGCCCTTTTTACATAGCTATTTCATGAAACAAATGCTCATATAATAGAGCTAATTCGAAACACGGCTGTTAGGTTTATTGTTTCGTATCTACGTGGCAAGAGGGAACCAAGTAGCTTCTTCAGTTTTATGCCTTCTCCCTAGTGTCCTAGCCTGTCCTTCCAAGACCTGCGCCCTAGCCTTCACGAGAATGGTTTCCCTGTTTCTGGTTCCGCATCATCATGTCAGCATTTGGCTGACTTCTAATCCCTAGGATCATGAACTGGATTTGAGTATTTAGCCTTAAAACTCTTTCACAATGGGAGAAAAAAATTAACACTGAATCTTTATCATGTGTTGAAAATAATTTGCTCATAAAAAGAGTGGCATGGTTTTAAAATTATTCAATCAAACTAGGCAACAAATGCAACCTATTAATAGCATATTAAAATATAACTTTACAAATTCTAGAATTTCGTAGGGGAGGAGCACAAGACAGAAGGATCTCACAAGTCTTGCATCCTCGTGCAATCATTCTGGCATTGTTTTGATTATAGCCCAGCGTACTGACAGTGTTTCTGTTTCATGCAGGTGGAAGTGAGAACTTGAGGCTCATTTAACAGTGTGAATTTTCCCGATGTATCACAATTATAGAAACACCTGAGCTTTCAAACTTTTTGCTGATCCGCTCTGAAAGTTCAGCGTGTTTAAGTAACTGTGATGTCAGTATATTTAACTTCCATATTTTATTCTTTTGTCTCTCTCCCTCCCTGCCTCTTTGCCTCCCTTCCTGCTCTCTTTTTTTGGTTTTGCTTCCTTCTGTTCTAGTTCTCTATTCTCCCTTCTTTTCTTTTCTTTCTCTTTTTTCCTTCTCATCAATTCCCCTTTCTCTTTTTGGATTAAAAAAAACTGGCCTTTGAGCCAAGCTTTTTCTTAATGCCCATGGATGTCCTAGTCAACAAAGTTTTTATTTACCCGCTAAAATGTGAAAAAATAAAATTCCAACCCTGCCGCCTGTTCAAGAGCAGTCACATTTTTCTAGAGAAATCGTATTTAGCGATTTCATTTTCTATCAAACATGTTCCCTGCCTCGCAATAATTAAAAAAGGCTACACAGTCATGCTATTTGGGTTTAAGCCACTAATGTAATGTATAGATTTGACTTCACACAGCAATTGCCTATCGAGTCAGGATGGAGAGACAGACCCTCTCAAGCGTACTCATGTTGTACTGTTTACAAGGCGGTCCTGTAGTTCTGGGGTTTACAGCCCTGCTTAGATCCTGTTACAGTTAGGCTTAGATCTTTCTTTTGGTATAATAGAATTTAATGAGAAGGAAAGTGTGCTTTCAGTTTGCATTTTCAGAAGGATTTATGGGTAAGCTTAGAGTATGTAAAACCACATTTACCCCCAAATAAGCAAAGGATTCATTCACAGAAAGAACAAAACGTTCCTACCTGAATTGAAAAGGAAGGATTCTTTCTAAAAATCTTTTGAGTGAATGAAATATTAAAAAAACATATTTTTCTGAAGCCAACGAGTTTCCTACCTTTTGCGGAAGTCCACCTTAAGGTCGGTTACAATTCTGGTGTGCCGGATCATTTGCAAACCCCACTGCCGCCACCGAGAAAGGGCGGGGCTGCGTCCTGAGACATCTGTGGACCAGAGGAGCTGGCAGGGACCACAGAGCTTTCCATTGAAGTGACTGCTCCCAGCGTGGACCTGAGGCAACTACTTCCACATATCGACTCTTGTCCTTGGTGGTCTGAGAGACACAGAGACTGAGGGCGAGGGGAAGTAAGTACCTGCTTTAGGGAGAGCTCACCAGCTACCCCGCCCCCCCCGCTACCATCCAAGCTTTCATAAGGGAGAGAGAAAGGAAGCCAAGTAGGAGAAAACTATATAGTAATAAAGCAAATTAAGCGCTTAAATTATGGCACTGGCTGGCTTTGGTTATTGGTATTTAACTATATACCGAGTTTCTAAAAATTCAGAGCACAGATGATTATCTAAGTTTAGAAGAATTTCGTTTATCTGGGTCAGTGGTTCTAAATGCACTCTTGCGGCTTGAGCGCTTGTTGGGATTCCTTGGGAGGCGCTTCACACGGACTTTGGGATTAATAATCGTTTTTACGGATTTACTTAAAAATAAATTAGAGCAGAAGATTCAACGTTATTCCTCCAATAATTTCATTCTCACACACTCACATTCCCATTCTCAGTCTTGAGGGAGTGAGGAACGGTGGAGGTTTAGCTAGTGCCCCGGGGATTGCTAGTGTCCATGACATGACACTCTGCCCCTGCGTGAAGGTCTTCTGCCACGTGTTTTGCGGTGGAAACAAAAGTCAAATGCTGAGATCCATTGCTTTAGGGTTTGAATTGCTAATATGTTTTTCTTTCTTTAAAGATTTTATTTATTTTTTATTTATTTTTAAAAGATTTTATTTATTTGAGAGAGAGAGAACACAAGATAAGCAGGAGGAGGAGCAGAGGAAGAAGCTGACTTCCTGCTGAGCAGGGAGCCCCACGTGGGGCTGGATCATGGGACCCTGGGATCATGACCTGAGATGAAGTCAGATGCTTAACCGACTGAGTTACCCAGGAGCCCCAAAAGATTTTATTTATTTTGAGAGAGAGAGAGAGAGAGAGTGCATGTGTGAGGGGGAGGAGCAGAGGGAGAGGGAGAAGCAGACTCCCTGCTGAGCAGGGAGCCAGATGCGGGGCCTAATCCCAGAACCCCAGAATCATGACCTAAGCCGAAGGCAGATGCTTAACCAACAGAACCACCCAGGTGTCCCAGGTTGCTAATATGTTTTATTTGCCTATACTTAGCCTCATTATAATCATGACACAATAAAGGAAAAAAGTATGATTTTGTTAATCACCGAATAATAGTGACAGACAAAGCCTGAGAAAGACTGTCTAGTTGTTGTTTCTGTGGGCTGGATCACAACTAAACATGCCACCAATGGTCAATGATACACCCTCTGGCCATTTTAATTTCAATTCAGAATATAAAGAGCTGCAAAGTGCTGTAATTAGGTAGAATTTATAACTGACCCTAAATAGGAAGACTGCACATGGACTCCTCGGTAGCAGTTGTTGTATAAACAATGTATGAAGCTTCTTCTTTTTTTTTTTTTTAATGTTTTATTTATTTATTTGACAGAGATAGAGACAGCCAGCGAGAGAGGGAACACAAGCAGGGGGAGTGGGAGAGGAAGAAGCAGGCTCATAGCGGAGGAGCCTGATGTGGGGCTCGATCCCATAATGCCGGGATCATGCCCTGAGCCGAAGGCAGACGCCCAACCGCTGTGCCACCCAGGCGCCCCCATGAAGCTTCTTCTTATTCGAATAAGCTCAAAAGTGGTCTCGGAATAAGCAAACCTTACGTCACGCACTTTTGCTGAAGTTTCAAGTACTTCAATAACAATGGACAGATCTAGCACCTATAGGAATTGTGAGCTGATGTTATTTTATACGTTTACAGAGTCATTTGTTTTACGCTTGTCTTCTTTTTCAGAAAGTAAGCTACATGAAGACAAGGATTTCAGGCTTGCATTTCTATCTGATGGGCCTCTAACAATTCTGCCAGCACCGGCCTGGACCTGCGGCGGATAGTCAACAAATTCTCACTGAAAAAAATAAATAAATAAAACCAAATACTCTTGAATAAAGAAATGAAAAAAAAAATCACCTGCCCTTTGCCAGGAAAAGTCAGCATCACATGCTGACCGTCCTAGTACCCGGTGTCTCAAAAGCTCTTTTGACATCCTACCGTTTACAGAACCGTTGAAGAGAGGTCAGTGGATGCAAGGCACCGGTTTTTATTTTCCTTAGGAAAAAAAAAGAAAAATCTGATACCATTTTCACTAGCCCACATAACATTTCTGGTTTCTGGAGGTTTTTGGCAAAGGGAAAAGCACAGGTTGAACTGTTTAGAAAAGATAAAGGATCCCTTTCTGAATTTTGAAAACTGGGGCTTTTACACATGGTTTCAAAGTTGATCGAGCACGTAAAGCCCAATGAAGACAGATCCTGCAAAAGCAAAGAAACCCTATCTGATGAGTGCCCCAAGTGTGAACACACCGCACCATAACCATGTGGAAATAATAGCCTGTACCGGCAACAAAAGCTTGTATTTAATGAGAACAGCGCCATTGTTCTTGAAATTCTAATTTGGTAAACATCTTATGGCGCTGACTCATCAGGACTGAAAATCCAATAATAAATCACCGCTGTGATTTCTCACCAATGCTGGAATTCACATCACGCGGTGCGCTGCGGCACCTCCTGAAACTCAAACAGGTCGCTGAAAGGTGCATTTCATCAGCAAGCAATTTAATTCATATCAAAGGAATTTTACCCCAATTGAGTGGCAACTGGCTACTTTGGAAAGCAAACTGTTGGGGGAAACGAGCTGCATGTTAGCTGCCCCTAGGAAGGTAGTCCTCTGTAATCCTGGCGGTTTTAAAAGTCGTTTCTTCAAATTCCATAGCAAACAATATGAAATAACAACCGAGTATCTTTGTATCTTAATCATGTTCGGTAACGAAGCCCTTTAGATAATTGGCACTGCTTCTGTTGTAGGCCAAACTTTCTTTCAAGTTACAAATACTCACAAAAGGTTTACATTATAAGGGGCTGCTTTGGAGATGTGCAGATTTAGTTTGTAAGTACAAAGTGAACATGCAAATTGCCTTATCTTGTGGGATTCACAAACAACCATCATTCAGATTGATTTAATACATGGCTTTTTATCTTTAAAAGTGTTAATTAGAAAATAGGGACAGTTCTCTGAACACTTAAGAGTAATAAATACATCAAAACAGCATCCATGCTTCTGTGATGGAACTTCTGAAGGCTTTGTAAAAGGATTAATACAATTGTCAAAAAGACCACAGTATACATATTTAATAGTGTTACCAAGCTACAATTACATTTTTAGGACTTTATAGCTAAGTTTTCCAATATTTGCTATCTGGAAAACTGAAATGCTGTGCAATTTTTGTACAATGTTTTGGAGTTACCATCTTATTTTAATTTTCCCACCTCGGACCTCCAAACACACTCTTTTGGAGAAGATTCTAAAACTACAAGCGAATATGAGAAGTTACTCCGATAAAAATGGGCTGTTAGAATTGCATGAAGTGAAATTTTATAAGAAACAATTATGATTCACGCATTTTCTTCTCAATGAAAAATATAAAGCTATTTACTGAGAATTTGCCTGTGTTTTGAAATTTCCCTATGACCGTTAAGGGCGTGTACAAGGAGTCACTCTTGGCGGCTCTGCTGTAACCTGGCTCAGTGACTTTGGGCAGGTGACATTACATCTCCATGCTCTGGTTATCTGTAAAACGTGCGAAATCACAGTCCCTTTCTCCTAGGGTCATATGGTGGGGATTAAATAAGACCGTGTTGAACGGCGCCTGGCCCTTGAGGAAGGCGATTGTTCATGAATGTAGATGGAGGTTTTCACCAGGCTTAGTTATATGGTTATCCTGTCATCAGCACTGAAAATACTTGGGAACGCCTCTTTGAATTTATGAGAAAGGCAAACATGCCCAGTACAGGGTGAGGGCCCTTGGCCTCTGTGTGCCAGAGAACTTGACTTTCCCTCCTCTTCAAGATAAGGACTCGAGAGGCCAAGACATGTTGTGAGCCACATCCTTTCTAATTCCTCTATTTGTGTTTTGTTGACTTTGTCTCTACTCAGTATTTTGATTTAAGTAACAATATATGCAGGTGGCAAAATAGTCAGGAAGTATAAAACCCACAATAAAATGAATTTGTTAGAAAATACAGTTTTTTGGATCTATCATTCCAGAAATTGTCTCTGTATCTTGCTTTGTCTCTTTTTTCCTATTTCTCTGTCTTTGTCTTTTTTACAACTTTTCTCTATTTTGCCTTTTTCCTGACCACTTCTTCCAAACCTTATCCTTCACCCAATCCCTTTTGAGCTGGAGATTCATAGTCCCCAGGCCTTTGGCCCCTGGAATCACGAACGTCCTCTGGCCTCCCCATCTAATGGCCTTCCCCTTTTTGTTCTCGGTCGACCCTTCGTCACTGGGCTGCTTCTGGAAAGCAGCCTCGGGAAACTCTAACGTCCCGCTCTGCTTTCACTATCCTATGAATCCTCTTTGTTAATCGCCCTATCTTTCCATATTTCAAGATGACAGTGCAGGGGTAAGTTAAGAAACTCTAGTGGTTGGAAGTCACTATGAATGTCTATTATTTCCCCTCAGTTGTGCCCTTCTCTTACTTGTTTCAATCACGTCGAGCTTGCTGGAGTACACTTGCAGGCCTGGCGAGATAGTAAGTGCTGTATACATGTATCTTATTGAATTCCTTCACTAATTGCTTACTTTCTTATGCCAATCACAAGGGCCACATTATCCTCATTTTACAGAGGAGGAAGCAGGTTTAGAGAGATTAAGTAGTTTGTCCAAGGTCCCATAACTTACAAGTGGCTGAGCCAGAATCCAGAACTGGCCTGCCTGCCAAGGCTTTCGCCACTGTGCTGAGTGGTCTCTCGTGGCCTTTCTGCACCCTGGCATTCCTTTGGCTGGTTCTCATTCTACTCCGGTACCTCTGTGACCCCACCATCACCAGCATCGGCTTATGTTCCTTCCTCATTAACTGGGAACCTGGGGGCTACTCAGATCTTTCTCTTTGTCCTTCTTCTTCCCCTCATGACTTTATGTTCTACCTGTTTTTGATCACCTACAAGCCGGAAGGATCGAGGCCATTTTCCCTATTCCTGAGGGAACAGAGGCTCAGAGGGAAGGCTAGCACTGTGAGCCAAGGGAGGTGTTAGGACTAACTGGAGGGCTGTTGGACTCCTGTCTGGTACTCTCTCTGCCCTTGGTCTCTCCTCAGGAGGCAACAGCACACCGGCCGCTTGCCTGGACACCCTTTGTGTGCCCTCATTGCCTTCTCTTCGGCTTTCAGAGCCTACAATTTCGAGAATGATTCCTCTTTCCAGTGGCTCCTTCTTTCTGTTGACAGATGTTTTAGTATTTATCACCCAGAGATAACAAACAGAAAACTTTCTCTGGACCTTACTACTTTCCCAATTTCTGTCTCTCTCTCCTCTCCTTCTCCCCCCCCCCTTCTCTCTTAGAGTACAAACTTCCATCAGAGTTAGTTGTTTCCATCTCCTACATTCTTTTTCACTCGCTCATGCTTTTATACCTTGCAATTTGGCTTTCCCACCAGCTACCATATATCCTGGTGAAGCGATTATTCTTATAGACATTCCTAAGCATTTCATTGTCAAATTCAGTCTCTGCAACCTGGAAGATCTTCATAGCTGTGGCCACTGGAAGCCTCTGCAGGTTTGAACTTGCTCCAGGTTCCAGAAACCATCCTAACCTTAGGCAGAAATTTGGGCTAGAGATTTCTAGCCCATTGTGCTAGGACTAAGCCATTAACAATCCTTGATCCTCTTTTAGCCTTGACTTTACTAAAAATTCTCATAATAGTTGCCCAATTGCTGACTCGTCATTTTCTTTCTTGTACTAGAATCAATGTTTTAGACTCTGCCTAGAAGCTCATGCCCTCTAGTATTTGGAGCTTACCTCGCTACTGCACCGTCCACCAGGGAATAGAACCCACCCCTGCATTGCAGCCTAATCATGAACATTCTCCTAACTCCTGATTGATGGACACCCTTGATATGTGCCTCCAATATCTCTACCTTTTGGATTTCTCATTATCACTTGTTTTTGGATTCTCCAGCAGGACACTTAGTTCTGAACAGTGCTAACTGCCTCTCGAAACCACACTTTAGTTCACTAAGTCCAGCGAACTATCTCCCGGCACGCAAATACGTCTGCCTTCCTCATGGCAGGAAGAAGTCAAAATGCAGATTCCAGTTTCTTCTGGAGAGCTCATACCAGTGTGGTTAACTGGACCAACTTGGGGCTGTCATAGGAGCTGTACCTTTTTCAGACTCTCTGCAACATGAAATCCTCCTGCTAGCTCACACTTGCTGCTCTTATCTTCCCTTCTTTAGTGTCTGTAGTAACAACTCAATTTGACTTCACTTTTTCCTTTTGCCAGTTCTTCTTAATACCCTTCCCTTCTCTATCAATCAGTTCTCCTTTGGAATTCTTATGCTTTTCTATCACTTCATTTAGATATTCTATATTTTTAATACCTTTAATCACAATATGACTGCAAAGTGTCACACATGTAACTCTCTGGTCTGGAACCTTCTTATTTAGATGTCCCAGAACATGTTCATGATAAGACATCCAGAACCAATCTGTCATTTTCCGACCCCACAAAAAATGTCCTAGTTTCTTTTGTTCTCCTCCCCCCACTATTACTAAGAGAACTACCATTCTCCTAGCTTTTAAGATTAAAATTGTGTAGTCATGATTGATTCCTTTTCCCTGTTGCTTCCACATTCAATAAGTTACCAAATCTTCTTCATCATTGTCAAGTGCATCTTGGCTTTTCTTTTTCCTTATTCTAGACACCACTATTTTGGTTAAAGACTTCATTATTTCTTTGTTGAAAACCACATTAGCTCGCATGGCTTTTCCTGCCTCTGACCCTACCTTTCCTGTCACTGTTGAAGTACTCTTTCTAGGGCAGGGTTCTGATTAAATGAGATGCTATCTGCAAGAATTAGTTTATAATATCTGTTTGCTATATGAATATTAGTTGTTTATCTTATTATGTCATTGACTTACTCAAATATCATTAAATTCTCCCCGATGCCTGCTGAATAAAGATGAAATGCCACCATCTGTTTTTTAATATGCCCTGCAATATTGTCCAGGTTTATCTTTCCAGACATTTCCTACTAATCCTATGGATTTTTTTCTATCCAGCTGAAAAGCTTGCCGTTTGTTGGATACACCTTTATCACCTGCACTGTGTTCATGCCGTCCCACCTCTCCCCCACCCCTGAATTGTCTCTTCCCCAGTGAGATGGAAATAAGTTGAACAAATGATATGTGGCATTCTTTGGTAAAGGATGACTGTCATTAATTACGTTTTTTGGGTTTGGCACAAACTATCTGTTTGATAGTTGATCTGTCTATCTGCTGATTTTGCATTGTTCTTTTGGGTCATATTTGAACATTAAGTCATAATCCTCCTTTATTCATATGGTTATCTTCGGCAAATAGAAAATAATAGGTACTGACCATGTAGGAGAAATAAGAGTTGAGGAAATTAGTTAATGATATACTCAACATGAGCTGAGAGTATAATGCATCTGTTAGAAAGCTAGCAAGATTAGGTTGCATAGATTTTAAAAATATCTATTTCGTGGGAAATTATGATCCCTTGATTCTCAGTCTTGCTTGGTCTAAACCAGAATATTGTGTCCGGGTTGCCCATTTGAAGAGGAGCATTGGCAGACTGTAGCATGTGCAGAGAGGATGGCTAGGGTGGTGGAAATTATAGAAATTATCCTGTAAGTTAAATGAAAGGAGGAACCAGGATGATTTAACGTGTAGAAGAAAAGATGAAAGAAATGGCTATCATCTATCAGAAAGAAGAGGTTCTATGTGTATTTCTCCAACAAACAGGAGTGGGGAAAATTGAGCAATTTGTGAATCATTATCATAAAAAGAACTTTTAGCAAGACCTCTCCCACGGTGGACAGTAAGATTGAGTCTTATGGAATCAAGATTGCTTTAGAAGGCTTTCCTACAGGAGAGAGATGTCATACTAATTGTCCACAAACACCTCTTTAAATTTTAAGTTCTAAAACTGAGAGAAAACCAAGATAAAACTCTTAGGAAGTCATTGGAATAACTTCACATAAAAACAACAGACACAGTGGACATGACTTTGCTAGGCCAAAGCTAGACAAAATCAAGGTATGAACTGAGGTAGAAGTCCTAGCAATTGAAGGCTCCCTCCCACCCTAACCCCCCAAAATGTTGTGAATTATAACACAAATATCAACAGAATTTTTATTTGAGTGATTTGTAAAAAATGATCCTTTGCTTAGGAGGTTAACATTGCCATGGCGACTCTGAAAGAACAGCTGGCTGCAAAAGACCTCTGGATGGGGATGACTAGGTTGGAGGATAGTGTTGGAGCAAACTGCAATTTACCTGCTAAGGTAGTGGAAAGATGGTCACTGGAATTGTGTGGATATGAGAGAAAGTCGTGTTCATGCTGAGGACAGTAGGGTACCTGCCTGTTTCCCAGAAGACCCTTTCTGAATCCAGCAGACACAGTCTCATGCCCATCACAATGCCTTGAAGTTCACCTGATGAACTTGATGTTTACAGTCCTCTCTTACCACTCCTCAGCTACTTTTCTTTCCATCTGTATTCTATTTTCCTTGCATGGTGCTCTGGCTAAACCCGTGGGTGCCAAGCTTTCTCAATGAGCTGTCTGTCTCTAGGCTCTCCATTTGTCTTCAGGTTGTCAATTGCAATTTTGATCACAGTTGAATTTTATTCCGCACAGCTGCACTACCAGTTGCACGAACTGGTCTTCAGTGATTCTCTACTCCACTGCCCTCCCTCTACCCCCATTTTTCAGTCTAACGTCTTAGTTCCTGCATTCTCTCACCACCTGTCTTGGCTCCAGATCACACTCAAAGTTGTTTTATTCCAGACTAACACGTATGGCCTGGATGCAACTCTACTAGCATCAATGGAAGGAAAAAGATTACCTATAATCGTCTCATAAGTCATAGAAAAAGTATAAAAAGCATGAGCAAGTGTAATTTATCACCCTGAGCAAGTAGGCATGTAATTACTTGCAAGGCTGCTTTTAGTTTCAAGCATAGTTTTCTATTTCTATCCTTAAACGTTTTCCCTGTGTCGAAGTTTTGGAGAATTTGGCTCATTTGCAAATGCCTGGTGCTGGTGTTACTTCTGCGAAATCATGTGCACATCATTCAATGGCATTACAACTATCTCCAGTTTAGCCAGAGGGGTCTCCTAGCACTTCTATTCCAGAGCCTCTTGGCTAGTATCGTGGCATTGAAGTTTTAGTTGTCCAATAAACTACAACATGGGATGAAGTGTACTAACAGTGTTTACACAAATGAAACAGCCAAATAAGTTTTGCAAAATTAGTTGTTAATTCTCTTTGGTGTTATCACTATTGCTGGCTTACACTGCATTCATCACATTATATCCATTCATGTGTTTATTTAAGGGAAACACTAAATAAATTACGTTTTTTGATTTTTAGATTTAATTTGTCCTTGAATTTCAAAACTCATCTTGCTCTCTTTGCATATAAGGCCTTTATTATTTCATTAGTCTGCAAATATTCTTTTTAAAAAGTTTGGGTATTTCTAGGTTTGAACACTGGAAGCTATGTGTGCCTTTTTCATCAAGGCATTTTCATTTCATGAAAACCTCCATTCAAGGTAGGGCAGGCTCTTACTTGAGAGAATATCTCGGCTTAGCTATTCTGAGCATGACCCAACATGGTCACAGATCCTGGCTCCATCCATGATCCATCAGGTGTAACAACCACCACTGTCTGAATGCATCTCCTTAAAAAAAATTTTTTTTTTAGAAGAAAGAACTTAATTGGTTCCTTTCTGGCCAGTGGTCTTCATTACTGGTGGAATCAGTGGACATTCTTATGTACAAAATAGCCTAATGCTATTTCCTATGTAGGGAACTATGATACAGGATAATTTCAGCTAAAACTGGGTATGGCAAACAAATTAACCAACATATTTTGCATGGTGGGCTAGATTTTAGTTATCTGAATTAATGGATGTTAGTACTGTTCTGTTTTCTCCAGAAGTCACTCCTTTTGCATCTAGAGAGTAACCTTACGTCCAATAGTTATAAATAATGATGCTACTTTGGTAGGAATGAATTCAAGAGACCTCAAAAGCTATTGAGTTGACTTGGTCCATCTTTTTCACACCTGTTGACAGTATCTCTTTCTCCCAATTTATACTTAAGATGGTTGAATTAAAGCCATTAGCTAAATTTAGCATACTAGCCCAAATAGACATGTTTTGTTTCTAAGCTTGCTGTATGACTCACTCTATTTCTCAACTCAGGACACTCATCATCAACTTCTGCTGGGCTCTTGGTACATTTGGAATAAAAGTGAATGAAAATGGTGGTAATGTCAACTGAGTTGTTAAACAAGGAACATTCTTTTTTTTTTTTTTTAAGAGTTTATTTATTTGAGAGAGAGAGAGAGAGCATGAGCAGGGGAGGGGTAGAGGGAGAGGGAGAAGCAGACTCTCCACTGAGCAGGGAGCCCGATGCGGGGCCTGATCCCGGGACTCCAGGATCATGACCTGAGCCTAAGGGAGACTCTTAACCGACTGAGCCACCCAGGAGCCCCTAAACATGAAACACTCTTAAGTAAACAAATTTTGCCCAGCACTTTGTACATGTAGAATTGTGTTTAAACCGTCTGGTTACATGGAGTTCTACGTTATGATGCCTATTGTCACCTGTGACTTAGAGCACAGTGGATCTTCCATGGAAAAAGAAATATTCTCCGGAATGGATATCCTGGAAAGATATATTGCAGTGAAGATCTGGGTCATTTTTCTGCAGGCTTGAAGCTGACTTAAGGTCTTGGGCAGTCCTACCCTCCTCAAACGACACAGTGCCCTGTTCAGGGCTGGCTTTGGATCAGACCTCATGGGGTGACTGTGGGCTTCTGGCCCTCTCGCAAGCTATTGGCATGTTTTTTCCTATGTTATACATGATATTGCTTAATACGTCCTTCTTAGGCAAATGCATCATAGTTGAAAACAACAATGACAAGGTTGGGAAATCAGTGTCTAACCAAGAGTTGGGGATGATCTTACATGCACCTCTTCAAGATATATTCTTATTCAACACATGTGATTTATAGATAAAGTAGATAACTTTTTTTAAAAAGATGTTTTTTTTAAGTAACCTCTACACCCAACGTGTGGGGTTTGAACTCACAACCCTAAGATCGCATGCTCTACTGACTGAGCTAGCCAGGAGCCCCTTTAGGGGGCTACTTTAGTAGATAAATTTTAAGCCTTTTAAGATTCAGACAATTATATGTTGTTTGTATTTTATTTTCAGAGTTTTTTCCTTCAAAATCCTGAATAATATCCCCTTTGTTATATAATCATGCTATTGTAGTCTTTTCTTGAAAGCATGCTAAGTTCATTTCTATTGTAGAAAAAGAGAAATGTAGAAATCTGGATTCTCTCTTTGCCTCTTATTATAGGATACAGGAGCCTAGTAAAATGCTAATAATATTTTAGTAGGAGAATATGGCACCTTTTACGGCTTTTAACTACATTTAGGTGACATCATGGCTCCACATGACAACATGAGTTAAGATGAAATACACTCATTAAAAAACAAATTCCATCATGTCATGGGTAACTTGTGATCTCTAGCTTTGGAGCGTTAAGCCTTGTACATCATGCCAGGGCCTACGTGAAGTCTGTTATTAATAATAAGAATAAATTCCACCCCACTCCTTAGGTTGCTTATTCACATCACCAGTCAACAACTCAACACACTCTTTAGTAACAGAAAAAGAGAAATCTAGTGCATTCTAATGATTTGAATAATTGCTTGGAAACTTGATAATGCGTTAACATTCATTTGCTGAAAAGCGGGCCAATGATGGTTAAGCGATTTCATCTTAAAATGGGTGTGTGCCTATTTATGGATATCTGTGGCTGGCTAGCTTCTTGGTTAGAGCACTGTTCTAAGAAGCTCAGATCAAGGGCTTTTCCCATGTGGCCCTGTCAACTTCTCTCTTTCAAGGGTCCATTTCATCATTGACCCCAGCCTCCTGTGGCACACATGTCTACTACTGGCCAATAAGGAGATGAGATTAGAGCTCACGCATTGCTTGAAGCAAATCTATCACCATACTGGAAAAAGCTACTCACTGCACACAATCCATGTGGGTGGTTCCATAGCATCACCTCAAGGGCTGTATCTCTGGGCTTGTGCATGTGGACACGTCTAGATACAAAGACACATATACTAGCGACACTTACTAATCATGTCACTGAGAGAGATTCATCTAGAAGAAAGACCATTATGAAACAGTGAGTTGTTTGTATCAAAGATTAGTTTAAAGACAGCTGTAGATTTATTATTTTAAAATCTCTAGATGAGGGGATTGGATTAGATAAACTTTAAAGTCCTTCCAGCTCTAAGTCCTTCCAGCTCCCTACAGTCTCCAAGTGCATTGATTAACATACATAATGTAAAACAATGTAGTTTTGTAAAGCAAAATTGGCAGGAAGAGAATATTCTCTCAAGAAAAACTACTTTCTGTGAGTCTTCCCTTCAAGCTACCAAAAAAAGGTGATCAAGTAGAGCTCAAAAATAATTTCTGGGCTTAAACTTAAAATTCTTTTATCTGGAACAGATTATTTCATTCCACAATTAGAAATGAGATCCAAAATGCAAATATTACTGAGAGAGATAGCACATTGCCTCATATTCACACTATGGTGTTAACAACTGCTATAAGAGCCATTTTACAGAGTAAGTTTGAGAGGGGGAAGCGTACCTTATTCAAATATATGAAGATGATTTTACGATTTTACAAATCGTATCCTATTTTATTCCAGTCCTAATTCTGCCAACCCTTCTGGGTATGTAACAATTTTAAAGACAGTGCTTCAAAATTTGAAGAGGGGAAAATGTGGAAATAGCTTAAATGGGAATGTAACTCTTAGGCTTTCACCAAATACATTTCCATGGTTTTCCAGTTTGTTCTGTTTTCTTGAGAAGGGGTGAAAATTCTTGGAATTAAATGTACAATAAAACACCAAATATACACTGGTTCTTTAAAGCTTTGTATCTCTATTTTTAGCGCTATCTCTGTTTACATCAAGTCTCTTTTACATCTGAATTTGGTGAGACATGCTATTTACTTACTATCCTATTGACCGGAAGGAAATCTGTTCAATCAGTATTTGGAGGTCCATGTCACTTGGAGTTCTGTCTAGTCATGTAGGAATGTTATTTTGATAGTATTAAAACAAAATTTAGTAGGAGAAAAATCAATTTGTAAATGAACTGAATTTCAAGGCTCCAGAATTTCTGCTTCCCACTGTCCCTGTACATGAAACAAGAGAATCAGGGCTCCACATGTAGTAAAGGGATGCAAGGAGATATATAAGGTATGTGTTCTTCTTCCTTTTTCCAGAGAGTAAGAGAGATTGGGGAAAGGGCTTAACTGACTGAGCCACCCAGGCGCCCCATAAATTCCATGTTCTTGATGTAAGAGTTGAAAGGGTTACAAAGAAACACCATTCCATTCTGTCCTAGAGGTATTCTTCCACTGGTTTGGTTGCTCAGTCCTGGTGGGACAGTGCAGATGCAGGCCTCACCTGGGACAGCTGGTCAGACACATGAACCTCCTGAAGTCATCTGAATAGGAATCGCAATCCGAATATAAGTCTAGACGTTTTGCAAAGCACATTTCCTACATCTTAATTGAAAAGGATCAGGGATCTGTCCAACCTGCCCAAGAGATCCCAGGCCACTGGAATAGTGATGACAACAAAAGCCCTCCTGCCTGGCTCCACTGCACTTCCTGTTGCTGTTTTACGGTAACAAGTTGAGTTCTTTTCATCTGTGAAGCTGAGACTGGCAAAAAGCTACTAGTCTCTATCGCAGTGCCTTCTACTGCTATCCTTGTCTGGTGCCAGTGTTTCTGGTTCTCCATCCCATCCCTTGACCTTGAGACTAGATGCCTGCCAGACCCTCCTCTGGCAAGAGCAGCTGTTACTTTTGGCCCATTTAAAGACCTTTTAGGTTTTAGGAACTCCTTCGTTTTGTTTATCTTTTGAATGTTAGGTGACCAGACCTTTGAAAAATTGGTATTCTTTTTCCTCTATAACTATAAACTGGAAACTTTTCTCATGTGGGTATGGAGTACTGGAAGACCAGGCTTTCATTCTTCTTAACTTCCCATATAATCAAAAGAACCTAATGAATTCAAGTTGCCTGTAACATTTTGTGTGTTTCTGACTTGAAACCGAATTCCCAAACAACCATGTGAACAATAATGAAATTCAGGCAAAGAGGCTCTATTTTCCTGTTGTTAGGAAAGAGACTCTTATGGTGAACTCTTGGGTTCTACTCCCTGTGATTTAAGACAACATAAAATTTAGTACTTATCGGCTGTATTTTGGCTTTAAAATTATTACAAAGAGCCTGAAGAAATGTAATGGCTGAGTTGAGTTTGATCAGAAATACAACTTACAGGATTGTATAATGCATGCATTCTCCCACGTTAGAAACCGTACAGCACACTCTGTAGATTACAGTTTAATTGGGGAGATGATACAATAAAAGAGTCTCTCAAACTTCCATATAAGAATTTAGGTACAGTAAGCAGAATGTAATTATTCCAGTTGGAATTTGGCCAGAAGCTGGGGATTAAAAACCCTTAGTGTTATGAAAAGTTCCATGGGATGTTTAATGACTAGAAATAGCCAGAAGCTTAGATTTATGACATCCAAAAATAGTACCCCTAGCAGGATTAGTCCACCCAGGTCATGCTGGGGCACAGTTTGGGCAATAGTCAAAAAACCCCATTTATTGAATCATAAACATAATTTCTAGCAGCTCTGGGTTGGAGATTTGTATTCAAGCACTACTTAACCAACTTTTAGCAGCTTCCTCAGATGTGGCATCCCACCGACACTCAGTAAATGCACAATAATAAAGAAAATGTTAGGTAGGCTTGAATGATAATGATGATAGTATAGGAGGCCAAGGACCAAAGCTGACTTTACAAGTAGGTGACAGAGATGCTTCCAGATGTTACGTGATTTCAGAGGCTATGGAAAGACACAAAACATCACCTGGGTTCACCTTGCTAGTGACCGTAATTTCACAAATGCAATGTTATTCTTTCTGATTAATGCTCAACCCCTATTTCAAAGCAAACATACTTGAAAAAGTTAATACATAAGCCTTGGCTATCATTTAAATCATAGTGTAACGTGAAATTTTCATGCCCTATTCTAAGGAATTTTGGCAGAACTGAAGAGTAAAGGATCTTTAAGAATGAGGGAACCACAAAGGGAAGAATAGCTTGCAGAAAAGAAAGTGTAGGGCAAACAAAGACAAACTTCTCTAGTTTCATTGTTATGGGCTGAATTGTGTCTGCCACCCCCCCCATTCATATGTTGAAGCTCTAATTCCTATTACTGCCAAATGTAACTGATTTAGAGATAGGGCCTTTAAAGAGTTAATTCTTTCAAAAATGGGATTTTTAGGGTAGGCCCTAATCCAATCTGGCAGGCCTTCTTATAAGAAGAGTAAATTTGGAAACACAGAGAAACATCAAGGATGTATATGCACGGAGAAAAGACCATGTGAGAACACAGTTAGAAGGTGGCCGCCTGCACTCCAAGGAGAGAGGCCTCAGAAGAAATTAACCCTGCCATTACCTTGATCTTGGACTTCTAGTTCCCAAAACTTTGAGAAAATTAGTTTCTGTTGTTTAAGTCAACCAGTCTGTAGTATTTTGTTATGGGAGCCTAAGGAAACGAAAACACCCTTTTTCAGAGGAAAGACATCCGGAAAGGACTGCTAGTTAAATTTCTCAGCTTCTTTGAGGCTGAGGCTTTTATTGAAAGTGGTTCTAATCTTTCTTGGATCTTTCTAGCCCCAGGGAAAATGGGATCAAGACCCATCACCTCAGGTTGATCTTGTAAGGCATAGTTTAAATTCAAAAGGTTACCTGGGCATTCATAAGATGCTGGATTGAAGAGAGGTGATGAGCAAAAGTCAAGCTAGGAAAGGCTAAGCACAGAGCTTACCAGGCTTATTATCAAGACGCAGTCAGATGGCTCACTGTTTGCAGGTAGACATGATTTGTTGGCCAACCCTCCACATTAAAAACGAAGGGCCTGTATTTTCATTGCTGAAAAACCTGGGGCAATTTGTCACGATAGCCCTCTCTTGGGCACTTCTGATGTATAAATGAATTTTGGTGAGAGGATTTCAAAGTAGGCTTTTGGGGCTATAATAACTTTGGCATCAGCAAGTGATGAAGGACCTCCTGCATTAATATTATTTAATATAAACGTAAAGTAACTGCAGTAACAGGAAGAATACTCATGTATAAAACCAGTATAAATTGTTAATAGTAAGACTGCAGCCCTTTAAAAATGCAGCTATTGATGTTCTACATGTGGAATCTGGGAGTCTTGAGGGCAAGGATAATTTATACTTGCCAAATCACTGTGAGAAAATTCCAACTACGTGGAAATGTAAATATTCACTGTTAGGAAGGATCTTTCAAGATAGGCTAAATATTTACCCAGTTTTCATCTTTTTAAATCACAAATAAGTCTTCTCTCATTGGTTCAAATTCTTCAAACAGGAGATGGGCTGCAAAAAAATTGGAGGCCGGGGGAAGGAGGATGTCTATTGTCTCTCTTTTTCGACCTAAAATATATCTTGCAACTCATATAGTCAGGAAATCTTTCATTTTTTACTTTGAAATTTATTCCACAATTATTTTATTCTACCTAGATATTGCTAATGAAATTTAGTATGTGTTGTGTCAAAAATACCAGAAATATGATGTTGAATATGAAAAACAATTTTAGCAGCAAATTAAGTGGTAGTTAAATAGAATGTAAGCAAGTTATTTACAGAAAATCTGCAGAAGGTTAAAAGTGTGCAGACATTCAAATGTTTAAGGACTCCTAATTGTCACGTCGCTGCAATTGTCACTTGCAGCAGATGCACAAATCCATAGCAGTATTGTGGGAGAATTGTCAGATAAAGAGGCTCCTGTAAAGCTTTTTTTTTTTTTTAAAGTAACTCTTCCTTTTTTACCTCTTTATTCTTCCCTTGAATATTTTCTCATGAGGATAGTTTCAAAGGGAATGTTACTCCTGAGAAAAAAGGTTCTGAATAAAACCATTCTATCAGTAATTGTTCAGGCAGGAAAACAGAAACCACTCTAGGTATTTCAAACAGAGGTGATTTAATACAGGGAGTTGGTTACGTAAATGATGGAAATGTTGGCAAGGTGATGGTGAGGAGATCCAGAAATTAGAAACAGTAGGAAGTCCCTACTACCCCAAGGATAGGAAGGACAAGGAGGTGGTATTTTTTTCACAGTTTAAAGATGAGGACTGCCCTTGGGAAACTAGATACTAGATACCCAGGTGGGGACTCTCCTATGGGACCCGAGATCACTGAGAGAAGAATTTTTCCCATGGAGCCAGAATCACCGAAAAGATAGAATCATTGCTACGGGTGAAAATAAAAGCTGAGGAAGACAGGAAAAAAAATATATGCTGTGACTTTGTCATCATTTTCTTCTCCCAGGATTTTGCCAGTGCCTCCCCTTGGCCAAACCTACCGAAATCCAGTTGGCACAGGAACCTGGGGAATGTCGTTCCCAGAGATAGGAAGCAGAGCAGAGGAAGGCTAAGTAATGAATCAAGAACAAACTGGCAAATGACTTGCATACAAAAAGGAAACTACTTTTGTTTGTTTGTGCTTCTCTTTAATTAGTTTAATCTGGTTCACTCAGCCATGGTACAATGAAAATCACTTTGGGATCTTATGAAAATTGTAGGTTTCTGAAAAATTATAGGTTTCTTTTTCTTCTTTTCTTTTCTTTCTTTCTTTCTTTCTTTCTTTCTTTCTTTCTTTCTTTCTTTCTTTCTTTCTTTCTTTCTTTCTTTCCTTCCTTCCTTCCTTCCTTCCTTCCTTCCTTCCTTCCTTCCTTCCTTCCTTCCTTCCTTCTAATATGAGTTATTTCATGATATAAGTAAAGGCTCCTGTGGCCTCAGAATTAAAAATTCCCTGAACAGTAATGTGGTAGCTGAGATGAGGGAATCATAGGCTGAGGAAAACCAAAATGGCACCTGTCACTGACATTTGAGTTTCAGACCCAGACTCTGAATATTCTTCAGAATATCAGCTTCCAACTTGCAACATGACATTTCAACTTTAGCAATTTCATACTAATGAACTCCTTTATTTCTGCCTGTCTCATTAGGACACTCCATGCTTTCCAGAAACGCAAGTGAAGTTTAATAGAGATAAAGCCATTCCTCTGGCGCTGCTATGATCAAGAAACTACAATCAATCTTGCTTTCTTCAAGCATGTCATAAAAAGACCCTTTTCCTTCTGATTAGCATTCTTGAACACAGTACAAGCTGATGACTTGCTTGAAGTCATTCACTGTAGGGATACAGCACCTACTGCACGTGATAAAACAACATAAGGCGTATGAACTGCTCATTACAATCTAATTAGTTTGGGCTTTTCATTTCATTTTATGTCCTGAATTGAACCTGATTCAATATGATTCTGAGCTGGAGTTCATCATGTCTTCTCACTGGCAGTGCAAGTTCATGGTGTTTGCTTGCTAGATTCCACAGTTAGAGAGATGGTTCCTCTTTTTTGAGGGGGGGGGAACTGGTTAGAAAGAAGGTCATTAATATGAAATGACTGAAGTCTTGGCTATTGTATTTTCTTCTGTGTGAGATTTCCATTTAACCTAGCACACATCACAGTTGTGAAGTATTTCAAGAAGGTTTGGCCATTTATAATAACCTGATCTGCCTGATGCATGGGTTCACTTCCTTGCAATGCTCTAGGAGCAATAGTCTGAGCCCTTGGGTTTCATTCCAAAGAATGACTAAACAAAAAAGAAACACCTGGGTTAGTTTCACTATCAAACTCCATTGTATTGGAAAACTTTTGAAAGCAAGATACCTCTATTTTTGGGGTTGTTTCTGATAACATCTTTCTGGGGTCTCAAATTAGGACATAGACTTTGTATGTAGACTAAGTACACATTGATTTATCTTTTCTCAATACTTTAAAGATGGTAAATAAAGAATGACTGGCATGATTTTGGATGATATACACACTCTCTTCTCTGTGTCTTTGTTTTTAGAACAATAAGGATCCAGACATTCACTTTTTTTAAATATCTTCATAGGAAGGCTATGGGTATCTATTGGTTATTCTTTTTTTTTTTTAATTTGAGAAATCATTTAATATAGGTAATGTTAATATGAAATACTCATAAGTATATTTTGCTTCCTACTCATATGAGCTTTGAAAATTTTGTTGTATCTTCTGGAAAGTAAAGATTGTGTTTTACTTATAAAATACCTTAGGTGTTTGCCAAAACATTGCCCCATGGTTCCATAACATGTGACTGCATGTAGAATGAGGTTTTCTGGAAATTGATTAACAGAATCATTCTGGATAAAGCAGATTTCCTCCACATTACTAAGCTCAACTTACAAGTAAAAATAGAAAGAAATAATCAGACATACTGCTTGTTTTGTTGAATAAAGTTCAGATTTTACTTATTTATTTGAGAGCGAGCACGAGCAGGGAAGAGGGGCAAAGAGAGAAAGAGAAGCAGACTCCCCGCTGAGTAGGAAGCCCAGACAGGGGTTCAATCCCAGGACCCTGAGATCATGACCTGAGATGAAGGCAGACCTTTAACTGACTGAGCCACCCAGGCTCCCCGAGACAATATATTTAGATGATAGATATAAAATGCCTAGAATTACATGTTTCTCAAACTACATATCCCCCCTGTTTGTTCCTTTCCCACCTCTGTTTTGGAGAAATGTGATTTAATCAGATTCCCACCCTAAATAATATCATGACATTCCCTGTGGTTCTGCTGATCCAGGATCAACCGTATTCTGTCCAAAAATGTTTCTTCCATGATAGAGAGGTTTACTGAATTTAATTCAATTTTTATTTCATAATTGATGATCATCATGTGAATTACCAGTGAACTGAACTTTGCTGGCAATTGGATATTTTGAGTGCCTTGCATAAACCATTTTTTACCATTCGAAAGCCCATAGAAATGGTAACATTTTTATAATAGCCACTGATTCATTTTGTAAAGAAACTAAACTAGGTGAATGTCTGCTATGTTTATTTAGATTTTATACCTAACTGGTGGCTCTTTATTTCTCCAATAATTTGTTGAAAGCTTGTGGTTAGGTGGTATGTAACCTTTAATTCAGCTATTGTTAGCACTTTTGTATGCCAGACAGAGGTTCTGAAATTTTCAGTAGGCCATGGACTCTTAATAGGGAATCTTAATTGTTCCCTTAGTACTCGAGAGCCATCATGACATCTGAGTTATATACATTTCTTACGTATAACCTTCAGCTCAACACTGAAGTAAGGCATAAGGCATTTGTCCCACACTTTGTACAAGAAGAGGAAGTGAGATTTTTTTTTTTTTTACTTACATTGTCAAAGATTCTTAAGGGATTGGTCTTGGTTAATTAGCAATTAGTAAAATGAGTATCAAGCTCCTGATAAAATATTGTTAGGGAAATTGGGAAACAGAAGGTTACCCAAGCCGCTAACTCAATCTTTGGGGAGCTGAAGGAGGTAGGAAGAGAGGGACTCGAGGAGCCAGGGGTGCCCAGAGCGGCGTACGCTACTGTAGCTGCCCGTGTCCTCTAGCATATTATCCCAGCCGTTCTCCTCATGCCCCGAAGCACCGTTCTGAGGCCCAGGAGACTGCAATGAACTCAGAAATTACGACTTGATTAAAGACTACTGAGATGTTCATATTGGAAACAGAAAATGATATTATGAAAATTGATGTGCTCTTCTTTGTTTATAAAGACAGCATGATTAACTCGCCATCATTTGCATTTGAGTTGATGGTAGGTTTGGGCTGAACTATCTATACTCTGGGGGAAGGGCATGGGTTTGCCAGGCAGTTATGTGTAAAGGGTTCTGTCCATGCAATGAAATCGAGCTGAGCCACTTGGCTGACATGGAGTCAGAGCTGGCGACCTTGGCAACCTGAGTGGGAAGGAGCATGACCAATGCCATGTATTAATTAACATGGGTCTTCATTCATGTGCTAAGGGATATGCATGTAATGGTTTTCAAGCTTAGATCCATACAACTAAAAGACAAAGTGAATGAAAATCTTTCGAGGGCATTGACCAGTTCCAGTGAAATAACTGTGGCTTGAGGACACAGAAACGGTTTTATCTCTGACTATATAATGTTTTTACTTATAGACCCTGTTGAAGTAGAAGGTCCTTTCTTCAATCCTATTGCTTGCACTTTCTTTCACAAGACTGAATTTTGGGAGACATTGA